>NC_065564.1:340710-569655 GCF_022605725.1 Anthonomus grandis grandis | reverse complement strand
CTCACCCCTTACTTTAATTTTTTTGAAAAATTTCTTAATTAAATTTCAATTTGCTTCTATAGCAATGAATTTATCCAAAAAAAATCCGGAATAAATTTAAGGAATTTTAGGGGCAAAATTCAAAGAGGTAGGACCATTGAAATTCTCTGGAAAGCACTTTTTCGATTTTTCCAAGAAAACTATGAGCCTGAGAAAAAAATGTTTTTAATAAAAGTTGTTTGGAATAATAAAATGTACAAATAGATAAAGAAAATTCGATCCTATCACTCATACAGCCCGAGAAAACCCGGAAAAACCTGTTTTGGAAAATCTGGAATTTGCCAGAATTCTATGGGGAAATTTAAAACTTTTTTTATTGCACCGGGTTCCTTGACTAATTTGCAAAATATAATGTAGAATAACAATTTTCTCTAAAACCAATAGGAAAGCCTCTAGGACCATTTTGGTGAAAACCCCTGATTTTTCGAGCAAAAAATACAATTTTTTTAAATTTTCACCGATTTTCATTTTTTTTTCTTTCAGCACCTAAAGCTTCGAGAGCACTTTAAAAAAGTCTTATGGCACATTTTCCTCACATTAATAGTAAGGGAGCTATAGCCAGAAAAAAACTTCATCCTCCCCTCCTCACCCCTTACTTTAATTTTTTTGAAAATTTTTTTAATTAAATAACAATTTGCTTCTATAGCAATGAATTTATCAAAAAAAAATCCTGAATAAATTTGAGAAATTTTAGGGGCAAAATTCAAAGAGGTGTAGGACCCTTAAAATTCTCTGGAAAACACTTTTTCGATTTTTCCAAGAAAACTATGAGCCTGAGAAAAAAATGTTTCTAATAAAAGTTGTTTGGAATTATAAAGTGTACAAATAGGTAAAGAAAAATCGATCCTATCTCGCATACAGCCCGAGAAAACCAGGAAAAACCTGTTTTGGGAAATCTGGAATTTGCCAGAGTTCTATGAAGAAATTTGAAACTTTTTTTAATGCACCGGGTTCCTTGACTAATTTGCAAACTATAATGTAAAATAACAATTTTCCCTAAAACCAATAGGAAAGCCGCTAGGACCATTTTGGTGAAAATCCCTGATTTTCCGAGAAAAAATACAATTTTTTGAAATTTTCACCGATTTTCATTTTTTTTTCTTTCAGCACCTACAGCTTCAAGAGGACTTTAAAAAAGTCTTATGTCACATTTTCCTCACACTAATAGTAAGGGAGCTATAAGCAGAACAAAGTTTGAAAACCTGAAGCTGTAAAGAAATGGTGGAGGAGCCAACCCTCGAATAGTTCCTTACTCTTTAAGTCACCCTAGCGTTTCATTTAAACAGATTTGTTGCTAGTAGAAGATGGGGGAAGCTTAAAGCTACTTTGTCACCAATTTCCACGAATTAATTCGTAAAAATAAACGTGGAGACTCACCTTCTGACCCCCCTGTCCCAAAAAAAAGGTCAACAGGGCCAAAATCATGAAATTAATCCCGCCGGCGAAGTCCGTGACCTTGTCCATCTCGAACAAGGCGACGATCAGGAAAAACAGCACCTGCATACTGACCGTTACGATGGCGCTGATCGCGAAATGATCCTCGTCCAATATCTGGATCGCCATCCCGGAAATTCCTTAGGGAAATCGATATATTATAAAGTCCAAGGTCGCAGCATCCAGTTTCCCGGATCGATTAGATTTACTTTTAAATTATCCACGTTATTAAAGGAAAAGGAACGAACGAAACCGTAAACATTCGTTTAAAAATAGCCAGGAAAATTGAACCGAATTTTCACGCGAAACGTATTATAACGCGTCCCGTAATTCGGCGCTGCACTGAACCTCCGGATGGGCGAGGATAGTTCTGGATAAGGCGCAGGCGTTTCTGGATCACGAATCGGGCTTCGCTTGTTTTTTTAAACCGTTTGATTGTATGAATCGAGGATTTAATTCGGTTAGAAGCTCGGGAGGGTCCGGCTTAACATTCTCGGAAATTTTCATGAAAAATAACTGATTGGGATAGAAGTTATTGGCTGTTGAAAGCCGGTTGTAAGGAAATGGTGAAGGCGCCCGCCCTTGTGTGTATTTTCTTCTCTAGGAGGCTGTGGAGTTGGAGATTGACTGGACTGCATTCAGTAGGCGATAGGAGAGGGTTGAGGCTCTATTACGAGCAAGTTTCACGAAAATAGATGAATTAGGAAGGAAGTTATAGGCAGTTGAAAATTGGTTGCAAAAAAAAAATGGTGGAGGCACCCACCCTTTTTTTTTCTTAACTTTTTATGAGGGTTTAGAGTTGAAGTTTCACTGTTTTTATGAGGCAATTTATAAAAAGGTTTAGGCTCAATTATCACCATTTTCCATGAAAATCAAGAACTCATTTTCAAGTTTTACGGTGCGAAAACGACCAGGTGGGTGCACACATAAGGGATTCACCCCTCGAATGCACCCCTGTGCAATTCGGGCGGACCGAAGCCGAATAGGGCGGAGGGCGAGATATATACATCGAAAAGCGAGTTCATCGGATGCATGTATCGAAATTATTGAGAGATGACGAGGAGTTTGCGTGCGCCCCAAAACCTCTTCGCTTCCACGAATCGATCCGGGCGTCCCAGCATCCCGACCGCTGGAACATATACGAACGACGACGAGTAACGGGATCAAAGAAGGGGGAAGGGCGGCAGTTAACAGTGGAACGGTGGCGTCGTCGGACGTCGTCGAAACGTGAAAAGCCGGCGTTTTCTCGTAGTGCTCGTTCGTCTTTTGCGGTGAGGTGGTGGTGAGTGAGAAAGTGGTTCAAGCAGGTGAGGAAGATAAAATATGATGCAGTTTTATCGGCGTTTTTGACCCTTTGGCCTCGTTAATTGATAATTGAAATTCTCGTTCGTTGAACCGCAGAGATAAGAAGTAATAATTATAATTGTGAATGTTTGTGAACAAGTAGGGCCTTGAAACTTTGTGTCGTGTTAGTTCTATTCGTTTTCTCACGGGTGCTTTTTGAATGAAGGTTCTATGTCGATTTGAACGGATTTTGGGGCCCAAAGGTGAAAAAAGGGATAAAAAGTTCACTTAATGGGTTTCTACCTCGTTTCACTCCTCACTCACATTTTCAATGGCCTTGAAATGTTTCTTTTTGTACGTAATAATGATCCTCCTAGATGAGGACTATCATTTTGGTGCGATCGTCCAGGATTCGTGGTTCTCAGAGGGAGATTGATGTCAAAAAAGGGGTAAAAGGCAATTTTTTGGGGTTTCTACCGCATTTCATGTCTCTATTATGCCTTGAATCATGTTGAAATGTTACTTTTCGTACGTAATTAAACCAACTACAGACGTAAAGCATCAATTCATTGCGATAGTCAATGATTCCAGGGTCTCAGAGGGGTTTTCATGCCAAAAAGTGGGTAAAAAAGTCACTTTTTCGAGATTCTACCGCGTTTCAAGTCTCTATTATGCCTTGAATCGTCTTGGAATGTTATTTTTCATACGTAAATAAGTCAATTACAGACGTAAAGCATCAATTTATTGCGATCGTCAATGATTCCTGGGTCTCAGAGGGGTTTTCATACCAAAAAGTGTGAAAAAGGCACTTTTTTGGGATTCTACTGCATTTCACGTCTCTATTATGCCTTGAATCATCTTGAAATGTTACTTTTCGTACGTAATTAAACCAACTACAGACGTAAAGCATCAATTCATTGCGATAGTCAATGATTCCAGGGTCTCAGAGGGGTTTTCATGCCAAAAAGTGGGTAAAAAAGTCACTTTTTCGAGATTCTACCGCGTTTCAAGTCTCTATTATGCCTTGAATCGTCTTGGAATGTTATTTTTCATACGTAAATAAGTCAATTACAGACGTAAAGCATCAATTCATTGCGATCGTCAATGATTCCTGGGTCTCAGATGGGGTTTTCATGCCAAAAAGTGGGTAAAAAGTCACTTTTTTGGGATTCTATCGCATTTGACGTCTGTATTATGCCTTAAAGCGTCTTGAAATGTTACTTTTCGTACGTAATTAGACCAATGGCAGACGTAAAGCATCAATTCATTAGGATCGTCAATGATTCCTAGGGCTCAGATCGGTTTTCATGCCAAAAAGTGGGTAAAAAGTCACTTTTTCGAGATTCTACCGCGTTTCACGTCTCTATTATGCCTTGAATCGTCTTGGAATGTTATTTTTCATACGTAAATAAGTCAATTACAGACGTAAAGCATCAATTCATTGCAATTATCAATGATTCCTGGGCATCAGATGGGTTTTCATACCAAAAAGTGGGTACAAAGTCACTTTTTCGGGATTCTACCGCATTTCACGTCTCTGTTATGCCTTGAATCATCTTGAAATGTTACTTTTCGTACGTAATTAAACCAACTACAGACGTAAAGCATCAATTCATTGCGATCCTCAATGATTCCTGGGTCTCAGATGGGTTTTCATGTCAAAAAGTGGGTAAAAAGCCATTTTTTTGAGATTCTACCGCATTTCACGTCTCTGTTATGCCTTGGATCATCTTGAAATGTTACTTTTCGTACGTAAATAACCCAATCACAGACATTAAGCATCAATTCATTGCGATCGTCAATGATTCCTGGGCGTCAGATGGGTTTTCATGCCAAAAAGTGGGTAAAAAAGTCACTTTTTCGGGATTCTACCGCAGTTCACGTCTCTATTATGCTTTGAATCATCTTGAAATGTTACTTTTCGTACGTAATTAAACCAATTACAGACGTTAAGCATCAATTTATTGAGATCGTCAGTGATTCCTGGGTCTCAGAGGGGTTTTCATACCAAAAAGTGGGTAAAAAAGTCACTTTTTTGGGTTTCTACTGCACTTCACGTCTCTATTATGCTTTGAATCATCTTGAAATGTTATTTTTCGTACGTAAATAAGTCAATTACAGACGTTAAGCATCAATTCATTGCAATTATCAATGATTCCTGGGTCTCAGATGGGTTTTCATGCCAAAAAGTGGGTAAAAAGTCACTTTTTTGGGTTTCTACCGCATTTCACGTCTCTATTATGCCTTGAATCATCTTGAAATGTTACTTTTCGTACGTAATTAAACCAACTACAGACGTAAAGCATCAATTCATTGCAATTATCAATGATTCCTGGGTCTCAGATGGGTTTTCATGCCAAAAAGTGGATAAAAGGTCACTTTTTTGGGGTTTCTACCGCATTTCACGTCTCTATTATGCCTTGAATCATCTTAGAATGTTATTTTTTGTACGTAAATAAACTAACTACAGATGTAAAGCATCAATTCATTAGAATCGTCAATGATTCCAGGGTCTCAGATGGGTTTTCATGCCAAAAAGTGGGTAAAAAGTCACTTTTTTGAGCTTCTACCGCATTTCACTCCTCCTTCACGTCCTCAATTGCCTTGAAATGTTACTTTTTGCTCGTAATAATGACCCTCACAACCGAGGATCACCATTTTATAGCGATCGTATATGATCAGTGGCTCTCAGAGGGGGATTTATGCCTTAAAAAGTCGACTTTTTGTGGTTCTACCTCATCTCACTCCGCACTCAAGTCCTCGACTGCCTTGAAATATTATTTTTCTTACTTAGGTGTGATCCTCACAACCGAGGATCACCATTTTATAGCGATCGTCTAGGATTCGTGGCTCCCAGATGGGGAATTACACCGAAAAAACAGGGTAAAACCGTCAACCTTTTGGGTTTCTATCGCATTTCACTCCTCACTCACGTCCTCAATTGCCTTGAATTGTATTTTATTTTGCTTATTTAAGATCCCCATAGATGAGGATCGACATTTTAATGCGTTCGTTTTGTATTAGGGGCCACAAAAGTGAGTTTTTCAGAGCGAAACACTTTGGCTATCAATAACTCCTCAACCCCTTAACTTATCGCCAGGGGGTTTAGTTCTTTTAACAGTAAATTGCTCCAGTTTCCAAAAAATTACCCAAAACACCCATAAAAACGTCTCGATCCCGTTTAATTACGAAATTACCTGATGACCAATCGATAACAATATACTTCCTTATTTATTATTTACATGGGAATTCATGCAGCTCCTCTAACGAGCAATTAGCGTTTCCCCAAGTGTGTAATAATATCAGTTTAGCGGGTTCTTTCCACGTTGATGTTTTGTTTTTCGTTCCAGGAAAAATATGGTCCAGAATGAAAGAGAAACTGATCGTCTCCGCAGCGACGCTCACGTGCCTCGGCCTGTTGGCGTGGAGGGCGTCCGTGGACCGTTTCGGGGCGACCCCGGCCCGCCCCACGTCGGCCTACAGGCGCCACCTCGCGGGGTACAACTACAGCCACCCCATGGGCCTACTACCAGCTAACGACTACCACGCCCTGCTCAATTACAGCTTCACCTTCGGCATTTTACCGAGGCGGAATTGCCCCGGCAGCAGTTTCTTGTTGTTGGTGCTGGTGCACTCGTCCCCGGACAACTTCCGGAAAAGAACGGTGATCCGGGACACGTGGGGGAGTAAACGCGACCCGGATTTCCGCTTGTACTTCCTTATGGGCCGAACGGGGAACTTGACGCAAGAAGTTTTGATCAAACAGGAGGTGGAGCGGCACGGTGACATCGTCCAGGGCAATTTCCTGGATCGCTACCGCAACTTGACCTACAAGCACGTGATGAGCCTGAAGTACGCCCTCTATCACTGCCCGAGGGCGAAGTACGTCCTGAAAACAGACGACGACGTGTTCGTGCACGTGCCCCAGCTCAATCGCTTTTTAACTCGGGAACTTTCTCCCTATGGTACCAGCGGGCTGCTGTACTGTTCCCTCAAGAAATCCGCGCAGGTGCTACGGACGTACCGTTCAAAATGGCGGGTGGGGTTTGAGGAGTACCCCGAGAGGACGTACCCCCCGTACTGCCCCGGCTGGGCCGTACTCTACAGCCCGGACGTCGCTTTCGCCCTGTATCGATCGGCCCAGAACTGTTCCAGACTGTTCTGGATCGACGACGTGCTTATCACGGGAATTTTGGCTCGCGAGAACAATTTTACGCACACGGACAGCAGCGACCGGATCATTTCCAAAGAGGATCAGATCGGGTTGGTGAACGGGCTCCGGGTCCCGCAGAAACCTTTTCTGTTCGGACGACCGGATTTGAACGAGATAGAGATCAGACGAATGTGGGAGGGAGTGAGAGGAGACGTTGCTTAATCGTTTTTTTTTTCTCAGATAAATAAAATGGCTGTGTATGATGCATTAATGGCGCTAATGTGGCCTATAGTATATACTTAGTTAAAATTCAGCGGTCGGCCTGTTTTATATGCGACATTTGGGTCCAGGAAGTCGTACCTCGTTTAAAATTAAGAAAGAAATTTAATTCACCTGTTAGTGCCAAATAAATGACGTTGATATAATTATAGCAAAGTTTTCCTTTTATTAGAGAATAAAGCTTTAAGAGTATAAGCGGTGTTTTCTTTCACTGGAACCCAAAAACATCCCCTAACACCAAATTCAGTTTGGAAGGCCTTAAATTTAAATTTTGACAAGTTCGTTACTAGTAATCAAATTGAGAAGGTTAAGGCTCCATTATCACCAAATTCCATGAAAATCAATGAATTAGGAAAGAAGCTATACAAGGTTGAAAATTGGCTATGAAGAGATGGTGAAGGCGCCCACCCCAAGTTGATTTCTTACTCATTAAAGGGCCTTAGAGTTAAAGTTTGACTGAATTGTTTCTAGTGGACCATAGAGGAAGGTTCGGGCTCCATTATCGCCAATTTTTGTAAATATCTGCTTAATGAGAAAGAAGTTATAAGCCCTAGAAAATTGACTTTGAAAAAATGGTGAAGGCGCCGAATCCAAGTTTGTTTTCCAAGCTTTTAATAGACTAAGAATTAAGACTTGACTAAATTCCGTCTGGTAGGCGACAGGGGAACATCTAGACTCAATTTTCACCAATTTACACAAAAATCAAATAACAATCTTAGGCATTATGTTGTTATAAACAGTGGCTTGCATACCTCCTATCCCAAGCAAAAAATAACTCTAGTTATTCTGTTGAATTCTCCTATACCATCATCTCCATCATTACTTTTTCTCCTTTTTTAACGTACAGTTTGTTTTCTCACAGGTGACACTAAAAATGACCCCGAAGTAACACAAGAAATTTGAGAAAAACAACTGGAATGACACTTACAGGGCCTCCTAGGTGATCCTGTGGGAGTAACAAGGTTCAACTGAACACGTTTTGTTGCTGCTGGAAAATCCTAGCAATCTGATTCAGTTATAGACGCCTTTTTTTCCACCCAGGGCTTCTTGGGGCTGAGGAACACTGTCTCGCAGAGATACATGAGGTCCTTTGGTTACAATTTTTGGATATAAGCCTAGGATTAGAAAATAGAGTAAATTCTAGGGATCTAATTTAGTTGATTTATGCTTTAGAAGTTGTAGAATGCTCTTCCAAAACTTTTAAGACCAAAATCAGCCAAATCGGTTACTCAGGAGCAAAGTTAAGGAACATTATACACACAAAAAGGCCTATTTGAAGGGATTTTTTACATGTTTGTGGATAAAACCAGTTCTACTCATCAGAATGGCTTCATTCAACCCTCAAAAGTTGCAGAATGCTCTTCTAAAGCTTTTAAGACCAAAATTGACCAAATCGATCTCTTAGAAGAGAAGTTAAAAGGCTTTGTACAAAAAAGAGGCCTCTTGGAAGGGATTTTTTACACAATTCTGTAAAAAGCCACTTGTACTCATCCAATTTCGTTAATTCATGCCTTAAAATTTGCAGAATATTTATCCAAAGCATTTAAGACCAAAATGAACCAAATCGGTTTCTTAGAAGCAAAGTTAAAGGATAATATACAAATACAAGGCTCTTCAAAAGGATTTTTTACACTTTCATGGAAAAATCCAGTTCTACTCATCCGATTTGGTTCATTCATGCCTTAAAAGTTTCAGAATGTCCTTCCAAAGGTTTTAAGACCAAAACCAACAAAATCAGTTGCTTAGAAGAGAAGTTAAAGGGTATCGTACAAAAAAACAGGCCTCTTAGAGGGGATTTCTTGCACATTTATGAATAAAATCAGTTCTACTCAACCAAATTTATTCATTCAATCCTTAAAAGTTGCAGAATGCTTTTCCAAAACTTTTGAGACCAACATCAACCAAATCGGTTTCTTAGGAGCAAAGTTAAAGAACATTATACACAAAAAAAAGCCTCTTTAAAGGGATTTTTTACATGTTCATGGATAAAATTAGTTCTACTCATCCAAATGAGCTCATTCAACCCTTAAAAGTTGCAGAATGCTCTTCCAAAGCTTTTAAGACCAAAATGAACAAAATCGCTTATTTAGAAGCAAAGTAAAAGGACAATATACAAATAGAAGGTTTTCCGAAGGGATTTTTTTACACTTTCATGGAAAAATCCAGTTCTACTCATCCGATTTGGTTCATTCATGCCTTAAAAGTTTCAGAATGTCCTTCCAATGGTTTTAAGACCAAAGCCAACGAAATCGGTTTTTTAGAAGAGAAGTTAAAGGGCATCATACAAAAAAACAGCCCTCTTAGAAGGGATTTTTTACACATTTATGAATAAAATCAGTTCTACTCAACCAAATTGATTCATTCAACCCTTAAAAGTTGCAGAATGCTTTTCCAAAGCTTTTGAGACCAAAATCAACCAAATCGGTTAATCAGGAGCAAAGTTAAAGAACATTATACCACACAAAAAAGCCTATTTGAAGGGATTTTTTACATGTTTGTGGATAAAACCAGTTTTACTCATCCGATTTGGTTCATTCATGCCTTAAAAGTTGAAGAATATTCTTCCAAAACTTTTAAGACCAAAATCAACCAAATCGGTTTCTTAGAAGAGAAGTTAAAGGGCTTTATACAAAAAAATAGGCCTCTTGGAAGGGATTTTTTGCAAAATTCTGGAAAAAGCCACTTCTACTCATCCAATTTCGTTCATTTATGCCTTTAAAGTTTCAGAATGTTTATGCAGAGTATTTAACACGAAAATCGGTTTCTTAGAAGAGAAGTTAAAGGGCTTTGTACAAAAAAGAGAGGCCTCTTTTTGGCCTGGAAGGGATTTTTTTACATATTTTTGAATAAAATCAGTTCTACTCAACCAAATTGATTCATTCAAGCTTTGAAAGTTGCAGAATGCGCTTCCAAAGCTTTTAGAGACCAAAATCAACCAAATCGCTCCTTTAGAAGCAAAGTAAAAGGACAATATACAAATAGAAGGTTTTCCGAAGGGATTTTTTTACACTTTTATGGATAAAATCGGTTTTACTCAACCAAATTGACTCATTCAACCCTCAAAAGTTCCAGAATGCTATTCCAAATCTTTTAGAGACCAAAATCAACCAAATCGCTTCTTTAGAAGTAAAGTAAAAGGACAATATACAAATAGAAGGTTTTCCGAAGGGATTTCTTTACACTTTTAGGGATAAAATCAGTTGTGCTCAACCAAATTAGCTAATTCAACCCTCAAAAGTTGTAGAATGCTCTTCCAGATCTTTTGAGGAAAGAAATGAAGCAAGTGGGATATTTAGAAGGAAAGATAATTCGATTTTTGAAATTGGGGGTATGGGATGTTGACGGATAACAAACTTTTCAAAAATTTTGACTTTTTATTGCACAAAGGGGTAAAGTGTCATATATATTCTTAAAGGGGATGAAACCAGCTTTCATTTCATGTACAAAGCTTTAGAAATCATCCAAAACTTTCGGAGAAAAGTCCAATTTAATTATTTTTGCGAGACATGTTTTAACCTAATTTTTCATAATTTAATCCCCTAGGAACCCAAAAATAAAACTACTGAGGAAACCTAAAGATCATAATTTATTGATTTCATGTTGAAAATCGGCCGAATAGGGCTCCTTGGGGCCGAAAAACCCCTTTTAAAACCCTTATGCGGCATGTCCAAAATCAAAGTAAGTGAGGTTATGTTTTCACGAGTTCCGTCGTAGCCGGACAGTTTCCCTCTCGCTCCGACGCTAGCTCTTTCTCTCTCCCGCGCGTTGCAAAACAAGTGCCCATTGCGCAAGTCCTTAATTTTGAACCCTATTTCGTGCACCGGGCACAGGTTCGCGCAGGGAACGGGAGACACCGAAAACAGGCAGTACTCCCGGAAAAACGTCCCGAAAAATGGTGAAAAGTCCCTTTTAATTATAAAAAAGTGTCAAATCAGGTTCTATAAACCTCGCGCTTCATTTTGATGTTATTTTCGATAGTGTGCATCTGTTTTTTCAAAGGAAAATTGCGAGGTAAGATTGGCCCTTTGCTTTTTTTGGTAACAGGGGAATTTTTTGGGAATAATCGGGATATTTTGGGATTTATGTATGAAACGGTACTGGAATCGAGTTTTATTGATCGAAGGCTTTATTTTCGTGTAATTTTCACGATTTTATTGGAAAATTAGGTAAAATAATAAAAAAAAATGGCGGAGGCGCCACAGCGCCAGTGCGCATGGACCGTTAATCTCGCAACCCTTTTTTTTTTAATCTCGGGTCCGTTTTCCACTTCCGGCAAAACTCTCTAGAAGGCTTTTCTTTTCGCCATTGTTTCAGAACCAGGCGTCCCTTAGCAACAGCGGGTTCCCTCCCGGAAAAACGTCCCGGGAAAACGGGAAAAACGCGAGTTAATTAAAAAAAGTGTTCGAATCGGGTTCCGTAAACCTCGCGCTTCATTTTGATCTAATTTTCGATAGTGTGCACCTGTTTTTTCAAAGGAAAATCGCGAGGTAAGATTTTGGTCCTTTGTTCCCTAGGTAACAACGGTTTTTCCAAAAAACTGAGCAAATTTTGAATTTACGTAAAAAATAATACTCGAATCGCGTTCTATGAATCGGGGGCCTCATTTTGATGTAACTTTCAACGGGGCACATCTAATTTTCTCGTGGGAAATCGCGTGAAAAGTTTTCGATCGTTTCCCGTTCGAAAACGCACAAAATGGCCACCGGCAGAGGCGTCCCGTGACCGTCCAAAAATGGCCGCCATCACTCGATATCGATTTTCTATATCGACGTATCTTAAATCGGGCGGGTTTACCGGTTTTCTTCATAAATTTTCATAAAAAAAATTAAATTAAATTGAAAAATGGTGAATGCTGACTTTCTAATATTGTTGCTACATAATTTAGTCAGTTTAAAAATTAATTAATTATATGTTTTTCTATAATAATGGTTTTTTTTTGTTTTTTTTTCAGTGTAGTGCCATATGAGGGAGTAGCAGATCTGGTTGGCGTTATAGTCTCTTCCCTGGGGGCTTGTCTCTAAGGGGGCAAAGTCCTCAGGACGTGGACAGAAGAGGACCTAAGAAGTAGACGATAAGGCGGTGGAATATACCTTGAAAAGGTGAGTTACACTTCATAGTTTCTTTACTGCACATCCTGTATATGTTTTTTGATATTATATTTGGTTTTTTGAGTATAACTTTGACATTTTTTGAGTTATTTAAATAAGAGTTTCACTCAAAGGAGAAGTGTTTCACAAGGAACATTTTGATATATAATACGTTTTTCTGAGTCAAATGGTTTCTGAGTTACCACCACTTTTACCCAGTCGCCAACTTAAGGGTTCTAAGTTTTGTTTTTTGTGAATAGCTTGAACAATTTTTGAGGTACCGAAATGGAAGTTTTACTCAAAGGAGAAGTGTTTTCCAAGGAACATTTTGATATATGATCCATTTTTCTGAGTCAAATGGTTTCTGAGTTATCAGCACTTTTACCCAGCCACCAACTTACAGGTTCTAACTTTTCTTTTTTGTGGATAACTTGAACGATTCTTGAGGTACCTAAATGGAAGTTTCACTCAAAGGAGAAGTGTTTTCCAAGGAACATTTTGATATATAATACGTTTTTCTGAGTCAAATGGTTTCTGAGTTACCACCACTTTTACCCAGCCATCAACTTAAGGGTTCTAAGTTTTGTTTTTTGAGGATAACTTGAACAATTTTTGAGGTACCTAAATGGAAGTTTCACTCAAAGGAGAAGTGTTTTCCAAGGAACATTTTCATATATGATCCATTTTTCTGAGTCAAATGGTTTCTGAGTTATCAGCACTTTTACCCAGCCGCCAACTTAAGGGTTCTAAGTTTTGTTTTTTGAGGATAACTTGAACAATTTTTGAGGTACCTAAATGGAAGTTTCACTCAAAGGAGAAGTGTTTTCCAAGCAACATTTTGATATATGATACATTTTTCTGAGTCAAATGGTTTCTGAGTTACCACCACTTTTACCCAGCCATCAACTTAAGGGTTCTAAGTTTTGTTTTTTGAGGATAACTTGAACAATTTTTGAGGTACCTAAATGGAAGTTTCACTCAAAGGAGAAGTGTTTTCCAAGGAACATTTTCATATATGATCCATTTTTCTGAGTCAAATGGTTTCTGAGTTATCAGCACTTTTACCCAGCCGCCAACTTAAGGGTTCTAAGTTTTGTTTTTTGAGGATAACTTGAACAATTTTTGAGGTACCTAAATGGAAGTTTCACTCAAAGGAGAAGTGTTTTCCAAGCAACATTTTGATATATGATACATTTTTCTGAGTCAAATGGTTTCTGAGTTACCACCACTTTTACCCAGCCACCAACTTACAGGTTCGAACTTTTCTTTTTTGTGGATAACTTGAACGATTCTTGAGGTACTTAAATGGAAGTTTCACTCAAAGGAGAAGTGTTTTCCAAGGAACATTTTGATATATAATACGTTTTTCTGAGTCAAATGGTTTCTGAGTTACCACCACTTTTACCCAGCCGCCAACTTAAGGGTTCTAAGTTTTGTTTTTTGAGGATAACTTGAACAATTTTTGAGGTACCTAAATGGAAGTTTCACTCAAAGAAGCAGAGTTCTCAGGGCAACATTTTGATATATGATACATTTTTGTGAGTGAAATAGTTTCTGCTTTATCAGCACTTTTACCCAGCCACCAACTTAAGGGTTCTAAGTTTTGTTTTTTGTGAATAACTTAAACAATTTTTGAGGTACCGAAATGGAAGTTTTACTTAAAGGAGATGCTTTTTATCGGGAACATTTTGATATATAAAACACTTTTGTGAGTCAAATAGTTTCCAAGTTACCACCAGTTTTGCTTACTCACCTAAACATGAAGGTGCTAAATTTTGTTTTTGAGGATAACCTGGACACTATTTGAGGTATTTCAATGGGGGTTTCACTCAAAGCATAAGCCTTTTAAGAAGAACATTTTGATATATAATAAATTTTTGTGAGTCAAATAGTTTCCGAGTTATTACCACTTTTACCCGCCCACCAAACTTGAGGGTGTTAAATTTTGTTTCCGATGATAACTTGAACAATTCTTGAGGTACCTAAATGGGGGTTTCACTCAAAGTAGAAGCCTTTTAAAAGGAACATTTTGATATATGATACATTTTTGTGAGTCAAATAGTTTCTGAGTTATCCCCACTTTTACCCAACCACTAGATCTCAGATATTTTTTGAACACTCTTAGACATTTTCCAATATAACTTCTAAACTATTTGAGATATTTTAATAATACCTTTATGACATTAAAGAGAACCGTTCAATTACAATTTTATTACGATATAGTGAATGCACTTACATCAAATTCCATGTATGAGTAGCCTTTATGATCTTTTAGCACCACTCGAGCAGGTCCCGACCTCGGCTGGTCATTTTTCTTTATTGGTTCTTCATGGAGAAATTAAAGGATCCTCTATGCTCTTCCCAATAAGTCTTTTTGTCATCCAGGACCTCCTTCCTGTTCCATACCAAAGAGTTTAAGGGTTCAGGAACAGAGAGAACATGTTATCATTTCCGAGCCTAATATCTCAAAAACTGTTGAGTTTACAAAAAAAATGTATAGGCTCATTCTTGTAGACCTCATTGAGATCTATAATAAAGCCCTCTACGATTTGTTCAATATAACTAACAGATCTCAAGTTACAACCCAAGAACTCTTCATTTATACGATTTGAGATTGATTGAGTGGTAATGGTTGGAGGCTTTAGACCCTTCAAGGTCTTTTACCATATTGCAACCCTTTAAGTCTTTACATACATCTTGGGGCCTTGGGGGTGGGTAAACCCGTGGGAAAAAAATGCTAAAACAAAACACAATCGTACACAAACAAACTACCGGGGGCGTGGTCGCCATTTTATAATAGAAGCTTCGACCTCGTGGTGTTTGTTTTTTCTCACGTCAATGGACAGATGGCGACCACATCGTCTACTCTAAGGTCCGCAAAGAGAGAAGGAAAAAGGGAGATTTTCGTGTGAGATTAGGGGTTGAAAATCCCTAGGGTTTTTGCTAAAAGTTTAAGGGTTTTTTTGGCTGAGTATGAAGTGCACTATGCAGTTTCTGAGTTAAGGGCACTTTGCTGAGCCTCAGGATAATTCAGGGGCCTCCTAACTGATTATATATGAACAAATTATTTATTTGTTTAATTATATATAATTAATGTGTTGTTTTCTTTGGTTTCAGGTATCTACTAGAGTTCGTTCAAGTAAGTTAATTCATTACTAAGCATGACAGTTTGAAAATCGCAAAATTCTGTTGAATCTACATTCGGTGTCGCACCGTTGCGGTGCGTCACTGGATTAACCCTTGACCCTCTCTCTTTAAAAGATTTTCAAACTTCCAAGAGTCCCTCAGACTCAGAAAGAGAAAAGTCACTTTGACTTTTAAAGAAAAAAAAGGTAGAAACACGCATGTACACTGGCCCTCCTTGTCGTTGTCCTTGATGAGCAGCCTCCCCCGGGACACCCTGTAAAAGCCCTCCCCCTCACCTTCTCTTTCAGCTGTCCCTTCATAAACACTCACAAACACACGGGGGTTAAAACGTGAGAAAAATCCGGGTTGTTTTCTCGCGGTTTGCCCTCTATAGGTTAAGCTTTTGTATTGTTGCATGTTGTACACACACATTTCCATGCTTAGGGGTGCCAAAACCCCCCCTAAGTCATGCCGGGGGTGCTAAATTTTCCTCCGGGGCGTCACCAAGAAGGTTTCTTTTGTTTTTTTTTGTCTCCAACCCCCTTCAGTCCCTTAGTTATCAGCATAAGTTTTTATGGTGGTAATGTAACACTGAAGGGCATTCACGTCAATTTTAAATTAATTAATTTTCAATATAATTATCCCCTTTAGTCCCTTGGTATTCAGCATAAGGTTTTATGGTGATTATTCAATACTAAGGGGTGATTTTCATGCTTTTTGGTGACGTCATTGATGGGGGAAGCAGTGATGTCTTGTAAGGAAACTGGAGTGCCAAAAATCCTCCATCGTTGCAGGGGGGTCCGGAGCCCTTCAGGTCGGACCCCGTTTGCGTTTGGTTGTTCGTAAGGGTTCATACGCAGTCATTTATTAATTATTAGTCATTTGTTTAATTTAAAAGTAAAGGAAAGTTATGTGGGAAAGCTCCATCCATCCAAACACACATTTACTAATCATGTAATTTCTTTCAGCTTTTTATTGTCGTCGGAGACCCAAGGACATGTACCTCTCTTTCAGGTTTTCTCTTTCAGGTCCACAGGTTCCAATCGAGGATCGAGGTTCCTTCAGTTCTGTCTGAGAGCCACTGATTTGGCAATATCTTCCTTTCAATCTCTTTTATTCGTAGAACCATCCATTGCTGTACCTCTGGTACTTATTTTGGGAACATTGTGTGTGTTATTGTCCTTGGAAAAGCTTTTTCCATCATTTTTCCACATAGCGGAGTCTCCTCTGGAGCTCCATCGTTGTCCACCAATCCACTTCTTCACTCTTGTTGGTAACTCCCGCATTTCCTCGTTTGTGGAGCGTGATCCGCTGGATCCGTCGCCAGCGTCGATCTCCCACACTCACGATCGGTTTTCCTGACGATGGAGATCCGTCGAAACCCGTTCGCCGATCGACGTCGATCTCCCCCTCCAAGATCCGCTGAAATCCGTCGATCAGCGTCCGTGATCTTCGTCGATCTCGTTCGGACGCCGCCGTCGTCGCGATGAAGATCCGCCGCAAACGTCGTCCGGCGTCGATCTTCGTTTCTTTTCGTGTTTAGCCGGTCGCCATCGGGTGAGTTCGCGAAGTGTCAAGTGTGCGTCGGGTGTGTTCGGTTACGGTCGGGTCGCGGGCGTCGTTTGGTTCCGTCGGGTTTTTTCGGATCTATGGGAGTCTTGCTTTATTGTATTTTATTTTATACGGCGTGTCTATATAGTGCTCCCTTCCTCCCTTGTAGGTGTATTTTTGAAGCAAAAACGTTCATTTTTTTTTGCATACGGGGGGTGAAAAAAACCACTTTTTTAAATTATTCTGACATATACAGGGTGTTCACAAGAGGCGTGGCAGAAGGATTTTATGATTTTTTAAATGGAACATCCTATATAGTATTGTGCGTCAAAATGAAAGCAATTTGATGTCAATTACACTTTAATCAAGTAGTTTTTGATTAGGAGACTCACTCACTCACTCTAATTCAAAAAACCGCACTTGATTAAAGTATGACATGCTTGACATCAAACTTCTTACAATAATTATTACACCAAAAATCTAATAAATATATAAAGTCGTCCATTTAAATACAAACATAATTTTGTACTGGCACGCCTTTAGTGAACACCCTGTATAAGTCAAAACGGTTTTAAAATAACACTTTTTTCCACCCCCTGTACACAAAAAAACAATTGAATGTTTGTTCTTTAGAAATATAGCCACAATAGATGACAGGGGACAACTACAATGGACACGCTGTTATTTTGTTGTTGCTTCGTGTTTGGGTGGAATTAATTTTAAATTATTTTATTAAAAAATTGTATTTTTTGTTGTTGCATACGTGTATGAAAAAAACCAATGGGAAAATGAACCTTTACGAAGCCAAATTGCAAACCATTTTTTTATTAGTTAAGTTAGAGGGTGTTCCTGAGGAGTCTGAGGTGGAAATGCCTCTTTGAATCAGGAATTTCAATTGTTTCTTGAGAGAATCTCTTGTTTTATTACTAAAAATTAAAATAGACAATGGAAAGTCTCTGTTTCATTACTTTTAAAGCGAAGTACATTAATTTCATTTAACAATAATTTTTTTTAAATTTCATTAAACTTTAGGCGGAAAATAAATAAAAACAAAAGCGAATTTTACTATTTTTTACGCAGAATCATTATCTCTTAATAAATAAATAAATAATCTCCGTTTTTAATTAATATATAAAGTCAGGAATAACACAGAGAATAGGAAAGTCTCTGTTCCTAATTAATAACAAAAGTTGAGCAGAAGACAGAGGATAGGAAAGCCTCTATCGACCTTTTGTGTGCTAGGGAGGAACTAGGCGTGTCCGGTTCGGAAGTTCTGTCTTCCTCAAAACTTAAAACCAAACCAACCCATAAATAAAACCATATAACCAATAACTTAATAAATAACCGATATATAAATATATATAATACAAATCAGGGTGTCCCATTAAAACCAAATAAATATAACATAAATAAATATATTATACTCGTATATCGATCGCGACGTATTCGTATATCGCGTACCGCGTACTCGTACGATCCAGAAACAGTGATACCTAAGTGTTCCAGATCCAAGGACCCTCCTCCATCCAGGACCGGTTGAAGGAAATCCCTCAAAAGATCCCGACCTTGCTGAAGGTCCGGGATCAGAGAGACGACTTCACCACTTGTTTTTTTTTTGAAACTTAATGATGCCTGCCCCTTTTTCTTTTTCCAGGGTGTTCCAGATAAAACCTTAGCCTACCTGGACCTTTAATTAAGACGGTAAATCATTTAAACTTGTCACTTTTTATGATTAAATCAACCATAGACACTTTTTTGTAGGTAATTGACCTTACTGTACCAGTAGAATGAAAACGGCCTTAAGTGAAGGCTCAAGAGGCCTGTAAATGCCTGTATCGAGTTTACCTAAAGTTCATAAGGTAGATCGTTTTAAATATAGACACTTTTGAACAAATTAAATGAAACATTCATATTTTTTTTCAGGTTAAGATGACTCAATCCAAGAGGGACTTATTACATGATAGAAGAACTAAATTTGCTAAAGTTATTGGGGTAAGTACTTCCTTACTCCTCGCCAAAAATGTCACTATAAACATTTTTTTTTAGATTCAAGATGTGCCGAACTAAAAATCTAGAGTTGCCCACAATCAAAGCAGAAACCCATGTAATAGAAAGAAAAGAACAATATGCTGCATCTCTTGATGTAAGTAACCGCTTCCCTGTTTCTAAAATTCCTCCTCCTTTGTTTCAATAAAATATTTGTCCACTGTTTGATAATGTTGTTATTTTTTTATTGTGTTTTTGGAATAGTTTATTAACTAAGAAAGAGAGAAAAACTATATTTTCATTACCCTCTAATAATATATAATGTCAGACTAAGACAAAAACCGTTTACTCACTACTGAAACGTGTTGCTCTCATCCCATACATCACGAAAATACCGGGTTACGATAAGAATTTAAGGAATGAGAGAATTTTGAAAATTCGAAAAAAAGTCGTTTTTGATCTCGTTTTTGAGCCCAAAAATGGGCCTCAAAAATGCGAGATCTCAGCTAATATGAGACCTACGAACTTGTGGATGGTCTCGTTGGATTCAGAACGACGAAACTAAGAGAAAACTGTTGGAATTTTCCAGATCGTGCCCATAGAAGCCGAGATATCGACCTCCAAAGTTTGGGATTTTTCATTTTTAGGGTATACCCCCCCGTATCGAATTTTTCACCAAAAATTGAATTTTTTCGAATTCGAACTAACTATACCAACGTCTTTATCGTGTCACCTAGATGTCGAAAACACCGGGTTATAACGGAATTCGATCAGAAATAAGGGAATGAGAGCACTCTGAAAATTCGGAAATTGTCACTTTTTGACCCCGTTTTTGAGCCCAAAAATGGGCTTCAAAAATGCGAGATCTCAGCTAATATGAGACCTACGAACTTGTGGATGGTTTCTTTGGATTCAGAATAACAAAACTAAGAGAAAACCGTTGGAATTTTCCAGATAGTGCCCATAGAAGCCGAGATATCGACCTCCAAAGTTTGGGATTTTTCATTTTTAGGGTATACCCCCCCGTATCGAATTTTTCACCAAAAATTGAATTTTTTCGAATTCGAACTAACTATACCAACGTCTTCATCGTGTCACCTAGATGTCGGAAACACCGGGTTATAACGGGATTCGATCAGAAATAAGGGAATGAGAGCACTCTGAAAATTCGGAAATTGTCACTTTTTGACCCCGTTTTTGAGCCCAAAAATGGGCTTCAAAAATGCGAGATCTCAGCTAATATGAGACCTACGAACTTGTGGATGGTCTCTTTGGATTCAGAATAACAAAACTAAGAGAAAACCGTTGGAATTTTCCAGATAGTGCCCATAGAAGCCGAGATATCGACCGCCAAAGTTTGGGATTTTTCATTTTTAGGGTATACCCCCCCGTATCGAATTTTTCACCAAAAATTGAATTTTTTCGAATTCGAACTAACTATACCAACGTCTTCATCGTGTCACCTAGATGTCGGAAACACCGGGTTATAACGGAATTCGATCAGAAATAAGGGAATGAGAGCACTCTGAAAATTCGGAAATTGTCACTTTCTGACCTCGTTTTTGAGCCCAAAAATGGGCCTCAAAAATGCGAGATCTCAGCTAATATGAGACCTACGAACTTGTGGATGGTCTCGTTGGATTCAGGACGACGAAACTAAGAGAAAACCGTTGGAATTTTCCAGATCGTGCCCATAGAAGCCGAGATATCGACCTCCAAAGTTTGGGATTTTTCATTTTTAGGGTATACCCCCCCGTATCGAATTTTTCACCAAAAATTGAATTTTTTCGAATTCGAACTAACTATACCAACGTCTTTATCGTATCACCTAGATGTCGGAAACACCGGGTTATAACGGGATTCGATCAGAAATAAGGGAATGAGAGCACTCTGAAAATTCGGAAATTGTCACTTTTTGACCCCGTTTTTGAGCCCAAAAATGGGCTTCAAAAATGCGAGATCTCAGCTAATATGAGACCTACGAACTTGTGGATGGTCTCTTTGGATTCAGAATAACAAAACTAAGAGAAAACCGTTGGAATTTTTCAGATAGTGCCCATAGAAGCCGAGATATCGACCTCCAAAGTTTGGGATTTTTCATTTTTAGGGTATACCCCCCCGTATCGAATTTTTCACCAAAAATTGAATTTTTTCGAATTCGAACTAACTATACCAACGTCTTCATCGTGTCACCTAGATGTCGGAAACACCGGGTTATAACGGGATTCGATCAGAAATAAGGGAATGAGAGCACTCTGAAAATTCGGAAATTGTCACTTTCTGACCTCGTTTTTAAGCCCAAAAATGGGCCTCAAAAATGTGAGATCTCAGCTAATATGAGACCTACGAACTTGTGGATGGTCTCGTTGGATTCAGAACGACGAGACTAAGAGAAAACCGTTGGAATTTTCCAGATCGTGCCCATAGAAGCCGAGATATCGACCTCCAAAGTTTGGGATTTTTCATTTTTAGGGTATACCCCCCCGTATCGAATTTTTCACCAAAAATTGAATTTTTTCGAATTCGAACTAACTATACCAACGTCTTTGTCGTGTCACCTAGATGTCGAAAACACCGGGTTATAACGGGATTCGATCAGAAATAAGGGAATGAGAGCACTCTGAAAATTCGGAAATTGTCACTTTTTGACCCCGTTTTTGAGCCCAAAAATGGGCTTCAAAAATGCGAGATCTCAGCTAATATGAGACCTACGAACTTGTGGATGGTCTCTTTGGATTCAGAATAACAAAACTAAGAGAAAACCGTTGGAATTTTCCAGATAGTGCCCATAGAAGCCGAGATATCGACCTCCAAAGTTTGGGATTTTTCATTTTTAGGGTATACCCCCCCGTATCGAATTTTTCACCAAAAATTGAATTTTTTCGAATTCGAACTAACTATACCAACGTCTTTATCGTGTCACCTAGATGTCGAAAACACCGGGTTATAACGGGATTCGATCAGAAATAAGGGAATGAGAGCACTCTGAAAATTCGGAAATTGTCACTTTCTGACCTCGTTTTTGAGCCCAAAAATGGGCCTCAAAAATGCGAGATCTCAGCTAATATGAGACCTACGAACTTGTGGATGGTCTCGTTGGATTCAGAACGACGAAACTAAGAGAAAACCGTTGGAATTTTCCAGATCGTGCCCATAGAAGCCGAGATATCGACCTCCAAAGTTTGGGATTTTTCATTTTTAGGGTATACCCCCCCGTATCGAATTTTTCACCAAAAATTGAATTTTTTCGAATTCGAACTAACTATACCAACGTCTTTATCGTGTCACCTAGATGTCGAAAACACCGGGTTATAACGGGATTCGATCAGAAATAAGGGAATGAGAGCACTCTGAAAATTCGGAAATTGTCACTTTCTGACCTCGTTTTTGAGCCCAAAAATGGGCCTCAAAAATGCGAGATCTCAGCTAATATGAGACCTACGAACTTGCGGATGGTCTCGTTGGATTCAGAACGACGAAACTAAGAGAAAACCGTTGGAATTTTCCAGATCGTGCCCATAGAAGCCGAGATATCGACCTCTAAAGCTTGGAATTTTTCATTTTTAGGGTATACCCCCCCGTATCGAATTTTTCACCAAAAATTGAATTTTTTCGAATTCGAACTAACTATACCAACGTCTTTATCGTGTCACCTAGATGTCGAAAACACCGGGTTATAACGAGATTCGATCAGAAATAAGGGAATGAGAGCACTCTGAAAATTCGGAAATTGTCACTTTCTGACCTCGTTTTTGAGCCCAAAAATGGGCCTCAAAAATGCGAGATCTCAGCTAATATGAGACCTACGAACTTGCGGATGGTCTCGTTGGATTCAGAACGACGAAACTAAGAGAAAACCGTTGGAATTTTCCAGATCGTGCCCATAGAAGCCGAGATATCGACCTCCAAAGTTTGGAATTTTTCATTTTTAGGGTATACCCCCCCGTATCGAATTTTTCACCAAAAATTGAATTTTTTCGAATTCGAACTAACTATACCAACGTCTTTATCGTGTCACCTAGATGTCGAAAACACCGGGTTATAACGGGATTCGATCAGAAATAAGGGAATGAGAGCACTCTGAAAATTCGGAAATTGTCACTTTCTGACCTCGTTTTTGAGCCCAAAAATGGGCCTCAAAAATGCGAGATCTCAGCTAATATGAGACCTACGAACTTGTGGATGGTCTCGTTGGATTCAGAACGACGAAACTAAGAGAAAACCGTTGGAATTTTCCAGATCGTGCCCATAGAAGCCGAGATATCGACCTCCAAAGTTTGGGATTTTTCATTTTTAGGGTATACCCCCCCGTATCGAATTTTTCACCAAAAATTGAATTTTTTCGAATTCGAACTAACTATACCAACGTCTTTATCGTGTCACCTAGATGTCGAAAACACCGGGTTATAACGGGATTCGATCAGAAATAAGGGAATGAGAGCACTCTGAAAATTCGGAAATTGTCACTTTCTGACCTCGTTTTTGAGCCCAAAAATGGGCCTCAAAAATGCGAGATCTCAGCTAATATGAGACCTACGAACTTGTGGATGGTCTCGTTGGATTCAGAACGACGAAACTAAGAAAAAACCGTTGGAATTTTCCAGATCGTGCCCATAGAAGCCGAGATATCGACCTCCAAAGTTTGGGATTTTTCATTTTTAGGGTATACCCCCCCGTATCGAATTTTTCACCAAAAATTGAATTTTTTCGAATTCGAACTAACTATACCAACGTCTTTATCGTGTCACCTAGATGTCGAAAACACCGGGTTATAACGGGATTCGATCAGAAATAAGGGAATGAGAGCACTCTGAAAATTCGGAAATTGTCACTTTCTGACCTCGTTTTTGAGCCCAAAAATGGGCCTCAAAAATGCGAGATCTCAGCTAATATGAGAACTACGAACTTGTGGATGGTCTCGTTGGATTCAGAATAACAAAACTAAGAGAAAACCGTTGGAATTTTCCAGATCGTGCCCATAGAAGCCGAGATATCGACCTCCAAAGTTTGGGATTTTTCATTTTTAGAGTATACCCCCCCCGTATCGAATTTTTCACCAAAAATTGAATTTTTTCGAATTCGAACTAACTATACCAACGTCTTTATCGTGTCACCTAGATGTCGAAAACACCGGGTTATAACGGGATTCGATCAGAAATAAGGGAATGAGAGCACTCTGAAAATTCGGAAATTGTCACTTTCTGACCTCGTTTTTGAGCCCAAAAATGGGCCTCAAAAATGCGAGATCTCAGCTAATATGAGACCTACGAACTTGTGGATGGTCTCGTTGGATTTAGAACGACGAAACTAAGAGAAAACCGTTGGAATTTTCCAGATCGTGCCCATAGAAGCCGAGATATCGACCTCCAAAGTTTGGGATTTTTCATTTTTAGGGTATACCCCCCCGTATCGAATTTTTCACCAAAAATTGAATTTTTTCGAATTCGAACTAACTATACCAACGTCTTCATCGTGTCACCTAGATGTCTGAAACACCGGGTTATAACGGGATTCGATCAGAAATAAGGGAATGAGAGCACTCTGAAAATTCGGAAATTGTCACTTTCTGACCTCGTTTTTGAGCCCAAAAATGGGCCTCAAAAATGCGAGATCTCAGCTAATATGAGACCTACGAACTTGTGGATGGTCTCGTTGGATTCAGAACGACGAAACTAAGAGAAAACCGTTGGAATTTTCCAGATCGTGCCCATAGAAGCCGAGATATCGACCTCCAAAGTTTGGGATTTTTCATTTTTAGGGTATACCCCCCCGTATCGAATTTTTCACCAAAAATTGAATTTTTTCGAATTCGAACTAACTATACCAACGTCTTTATCGTGTCACCTAGATGTCGAAAACACCGGGTTATAACGGGATTCGATCAGAAATAAGGGAATGAGAGCACTCTAAAAATTCGGAAATTGTCGTTTTCTGACCTCGTTTTTGAGCCCAAAAATGGGCCTCAAAAATGCGAGATCTCAGCTAATATGAGACCTACGAACTTGTGGATGGTCTTTTTGGATTCAGAATAACAAAACTAAGAGAAAACCGTTGGAATTTTCCAGATAGTGCCCATAGAAGCCGAGATATCGACCTCCAAAGTTTGGGATTTTTCATTTTTAGGGTATACCCCCCCGTATCGAATTTTTCACCAAAAATTAAATTTTTTCGAATTCGAACTAACTATACCAACGTCTTTATCGTGTCACCTAGATGTCGAAAACACCGGGTTATAACGGGATTCGATCAGAAATAAGGGAATGAGAGCACTCTGAAAATTCGGAAATTGTCACTTTCTGACCTCGTTTTTGAGCCCAAAAATGGGCCTCAAAAATGCGAGATCTCAGCTAATATGAGACCTACGAACTTGTGGATGGTCTCGTTGGATTCAGAACGACGAAACTAAGAGAAAACCGTTGGAATTTTCCAGATCGTGCCCATAGAAGCCGAGATATCGACCTCCAAAGTTTGGGATTTTTCATTTTTAGGGTATACCCCCCCGTATCGAATTTTTCACCAAAAATTGAATTTTTTCGAATTCGAACTAACTATACCAACGTCTTTATCGTGTCACCTAGATGTCGAAAACACCGGGTTATAACGGGATTCGATCAGAAATAAGGGAATGAGAGCACTCTGAAAATTCGGAAATTGTCACTTTCTGACCTCGTTTTTGAGCCCAAAAATGGGCCTCAAAAATGCGAGATCTCAGCTAATATGAGACCTACGAACTTGCGGATGGTCTCGTTGGATTCAGAACGACGAAACTAAGAGAAAACCGTTGGAATTTTCCGGATCGTGCCCATAGAAGCCGAGATATCGACCTCTAAAGTTTGGAATTTTTCATTTTTAGGGTATACCCCCCCGTATCGAATTTTTCACCAAAAATTGAATTTTTTCGAATTCGAACTAACTATACCAACGTCTTTATCGTGTCACCTAGATGTCGAAAACACCGGGTTATAACGAGATTCGATCAGAAATAAGGGAATGAGAGCACTCTGAAAATTCGGAAATTGTCACTTTCTGACCTCGTTTTTGAGCCCAAAAATGGGCCTCAAAAATGCGAGATCTCAGCTAATATGAGACCTACGAACTTGCGGATGGTCTCGTTGGATTCAGAACGACGAAACTAAGAGAAAACCGTTGGAATTTTCCAGATCGTGCCCATAGAAGCCGAGATATCGACCTCCAAAGTTTGGAATTTTTCATTTTTAGGGTATACCCCCCCGTATCGAATTTTTCACCAAAAATTGAATTTTTTCGAATTCGAACTAACTATACCAACGTCTTTATCGTGTCACCTAGATGTCGAAAACACCGGGTTATAACGGGATTCGATCAGAAATAAGGGAATGAGAGCACTCTGAAAATTCGGAAATTGTCACTTTCTGACCTCGTTTTTGAGCCCAAAAATGGGCCTCAAAAATGCGAGATCTCAGCTAATATGAGACCTACGAACTTGTGGATGGTCTCGTTGGATTCAGAACGACGAAACTAAGAGAAAACCGTTGGAATTTTCCAGATCGTGCCCATAGAAGCCGAGATATCGACCTCCAAAGTTTGGGATTTTTCATTTTTAGGGTATACCCCCCCGTATCGAATTTTTCACCAAAAATTGAATTTTTTCGAATTCGAACTAACTATACCAACGTCTTTATCGTGTCACCTAGATGTCGAAAACACCGGGTTATAACGGGATTCGATCAGAAATAAGGGAATGAGAGCACTCTGAAAATTCGGAAATTGTCACTTTCTGACCTCGTTTTTGAGCCCAAAAATGGGCCTCAAAAATGCGAGATCTCAGCTAATATGAGACCTACGAACTTGTGGATGGTCTCGTTGGATTCAGAACGACGAAACTAAGAGAAAACCGTTGGAATTTTCCAGATCGTGCCCATAGAAGCCGAGATATCGACCTCCAAAGTTTGGGATTTTTCATTTTTAAGGTATACCCCCCCGTATCGAATTTTTCACCAAAAATTGAATTTTTTTCGAATTCGAACTAACTATACCAACGTCTTTATCGTGTCACCTAGATGTCGAAAACACCGGGTTATAACGGGATTCGATCAGAAATAAGGGAATGAGAGCACTCTGAAAATTCGGAAATTGTCACTTTCTGACCTCGTTTTTGAGCCCAAAAATGGGCCTCAAAAATGCGAGATCTCAGCTAATATGAGACCTACGAACTTGTGGATGGTCTCGTTGGATTCAGAACGACGAAACTAAGAGAAAACCGTTGGAATTTTTCCAGATCGTGCCCATAGAAGCCGAGATATCGACCTCCAAAGTTTGGGATTTTTCATTTTTAGGGTATACCCCCCCGTATCGAATTTTTCACCAAAAATTGAATTTTTTCGAATTCGAACTAACTATACCAACGTCTTTATCGTGTCACCTAGATGTCGAAAACACCGGGTTATAACGGGATTCGATCAGAAATAAGGGAATGAGAGCACTCTGAAAATTCGGAAATTGTCACTTTCTGACCTCGTTTTTGAGCCCAAAAATGGGCCTCAAAAATGCGAGATCTCAGCTAATATGAGAACTACGAACTTGTGGATGGTCTCGTTGGATTCAGAATAACAAAACTAAGAGAAAACCGTTGGAATTTTCCAGATCGTGCCCATAGAAGCCGAGATATCGACCTCCAAAGTTTGGGATTTTTCATTTTTAGGGTATACCCCCCCGTATCGAATTTTTCACCAAAAATTGAATTTTTTCGAATTCGAACTAACTATACCAACGTCTTTATCGTGTCACCTAGATGTCGAAAACACCGGGTTATAACGGGATTCGATCAGAAATAAGGGAATGAGAGCACTCTGAAAATTCGGAAATTGTCACTTTCTGACCTCGTTTTTGAGCCCAAAAAATGGGCCTCAAAAAATGCGAGATCTCAGCTAATATGAGACCTACGAACTTGTGGATGGTCTCGTTGGATTTAGAACGACGAAACTAAGAGAAAACCGTTGGAATTTTCCAGATCGTGCCCATAGAAGCCGAGATATCGACCTCCAAAGTTTGGGATTTTTCATTTTTAGGGTATACCCCCCCGTATCGAATTTTTCACCAAAAATTGAATTTTTTCGAATTCGAACTAACTATACCAACGTCTTTATCGTGTCACCTAGATGTCGAAAACACCGGGTTATAACGGGATTCGATCAGAAATAAGGGAATGAGAGCACTCTAAAAATTCGGAAATTGTCACTTTCTGACCTCGTTTTTGAGCCCAAAAATGGGCCTCAAAAATGCGAGATCTCAGCTAATATGAGACCTACAAACTTGTGGATGGTCTCGTTGGATTTAGAACGACGAAACTAAGAGAAAACCGTTGGAATTTTCCAGATCGTGCCCATAGAAGCCGAGATATCGATCTCCAAAGTTTGGGATCTTTCATTTTTAGGGTATACCCCCCCGTATCGAATTTTTCACCAAAAATTAAATTTTTTCGAATTCGAACTAACTATACCAACGTCTTTATCGTGTCACCTAGATGTCGAAAACACCGGGTTATAACGGGATTCGATCAGAAATAAGGGAATGAGAGCACTCTAAAAATTCGGAAATTGTCGTTTTCTGACCTCGTTTTTGAGCCCAAAAATGGGCCTCAAAAATGCGAGATCTCAGCTAATATGAGACCTACGAACTTGTGGATGGTCTTTTTGGATTCAGAATAACAAAACTAAGAGAAAACCGTTGGAATTTTCCAGATAGTGCCCATAGAAGCCGAGATATCGACCTCCAAAGTTTGGGATTTTTCATTTTTAGGGTATACCCCCCCCGTATCGAATTTTTCACCAAAAATTGAATTTTTTCGAATTCGAACTAACTATACCAACGTCTTTATCGTGTCACCTAGATGTCGAAAACACCGGGTTATAACGGGATTCGATCAGAAATAAGGGAATGAGAGCACTCTGAAAATTCGGAAATTGTCACTTTCTGACCTCGTTTTTGAGCCCAAAAATGGGCCTCAAAAATGCGAGATCTCAGCTAATATGAGACCTACGAACTTGCGGATGGTCTCGTTGGATTCAGAACGACGAAACTAAGAGAAAACCGTTGGAATTTTCCAGATCGTGCCCATAGAAGCCGAGATATCGACCTCCAAAGTTTGGAATTTTTCATTTTTAGGGTATACCCCCCCGTATCGAATTTTTCACCAAAAATTGAATTTTTTCGAATTCGAACTAACTATACCAACGTCTTTATCGTGTCACCTAGATGTCGAAAACACCGGGTTATAACGGGATTCGATCAGAAATAAGGGAATGAGAGCACTCTGAAAATTCGGAAATTGTCACTTTCTGACCTCGTTTTTGAGCCCAAAAATGGGCCTCAAAAATGCGAGATCTCAGCTAATATGAGACCTACGAACTTGCGGATGGTCTCGTTGGATTCAGAACGACGAAACTAAGAGAAAACCGTTGGAATTTTCCAGATCGTGCCCATAGAAGCCGAGATATCGACCTCCAAAGTTTGGAATTTTTCATTTTTAGGGTATACCCCCCCGTATCGAATTTTTCACCAAAAATTGAATTTTTTCGAATTCGAACTAACTATACCAACGTCTTTATCGTGTCACCTAGATGTCGAAAACACCGGGTTATAACGGGATTCGATCAGAAATAAGGGAATGAGAGCACTCTGAAAATTCGGAAATTGTCACTTTCTGACCTCGTTTTTGAGCCCAAAAATGGGCCTCAAAAATGCGAGATCTCAGCTAATATGAGACCTACGAACTTGTGGATGGTCTCGTTGGATTCAGAACGACGAAACTAAGAGAAAACCGTTGGAATTTTCCAGATCGTGCCCATAGAAGCCGAGATATCGACCTCCAAAGTTTGGGATTTTTCATTTTTAGGGTATACCCCCCCGTATCGAATTTTTCACCAAAAATTGAATTTTTTCGAATTCGAACTAACTATACCAACGTCTTTATCGTGTCACCTAGATGTCGAAAACACCGGGTTATAACGGGATTCGATCAGAAATAAGGGAATGAGAGCACTCTGAAAATTCGGAAATTGTCACTTTCTGACCTCGTTTTTGAGCCCAAAAATGGGCCTCAAAAATGCGAGATCTCAGCTAATATGAGACCTACGAACTTGCGGATGGTCTCGTTGGATTCAGAACGACGAAACTAAGAGAAAACCGTTGGAATTTTCCAGATCGTGCCCATAGAAGCCGAGATATCGACCTCTAAAGCTTGGAATTTTTCATTTTTAGGGTATACCCCCCCGTATCGAATTTTTCACCAAAAATTGAATTTTTTCGAATTCGAACTAACTATACCAACGTCTTTATCGTGTCACCTAGATGTCGAAAACACCGGGTTATAACGAGATTCGATCAGAAATAAGGGAATGAGAGCACTCTGAAAATTCGGAAATTGTCACTTTCTGACCTCGTTTTTGAGCCCAAAAATGGGCCTCAAAAATGCGAGATCTCAGCTAATATGAGACCTACGAACTTGCGGATGGTCTCGTTGGATTCAGAACGACGAAACTAAGAGAAAACCGTTGGAATTTTCCAGATCGTGCCCATAGAAGCCGAGATATCGACCTCCAAAGTTTGGAATTTTTCATTTTTAGGGTATACCCCCCCGTATCGAATTTTTCACCAAAAATTGAATTTTTTCGAATTCGAACTAACTATACCAACGTCTTTATCGTGTCACCTAGATGTCGAAAACACCGGGTTATAACGGGATTCGATCAGAAATAAGGGAATGAGAGCACTCTGAAAATTCGGAAATTGTCACTTTCTGACCTCGTTTTTGAGCCCAAAAATGGGCCTCAAAAATGCGAGATCTCAGCTAATATGAGACCTACGAACTTGTGGATGGTCTCGTTGGATTCAGAACGACGAAACTAAGAGAAAACCGTTGGAATTTTCCAGATCGTGCCCATAGAAGCCGAGATATCGACCTCCAAAGTTTGGGATTTTTCATTTTTAGGGTATACCCCCCCGTATCAAATTTTTCACCAAAAATTGAATTTTTTCGAATTCGAACTAACTATACCAACGTCTTTATCGTGTCACCTAGATGTCGAAAACACCGGGTTATAACGGGATTCGATCAGAAATAAGGGAATGAGAGCACTCTGAAAATTCGGAAATTGTCACTTTCTGACCTCGTTTTTGAGCCCAAAAATGGGCCTCAAAAATGCGAGATCTCAGCTAATATGAGACCTACGAACTTGTGGATGGTCTCGTTGGATTCAGAACGACGAAACTAAGAAAAAACCGTTGGAATTTTCCAGATCGTGCCCATAGAAGCCGAGATATCGACCTCCAAAGTTTGGGATTTTTCATTTTTAGGGTATACCCCCCCGTATCGAATTTTTCACCAAAAATTGAATTTTTTCGAATTCGAACTAACTATACCAACGTCTTTATCGTGTCACCTAGATGTCGAAAACACCGGGTTATAACGGGATTCGATCAGAAATAAGGGAATGAGAGCACTCTGAAAATTCGGAAATTGTCACTTTCTGACCTCGTTTTTGAGCCCAAAAATGGGCCTCAAAAATGCGAGATCTCAGCTAATATGAGACCTACGAACTTGTGGATGGTCTCGTTGGATTCAGAACGACGAAACTAAGAGAAAACCGTTGGAATTTTCCAGATCGTGCCCATAGAAGCCGAGATATCGACCTCCAAAGTTTGGGATTTTTCATTTTTAAGGTATACCCCCCCGTATCGAATTTTTCACCAAAAATTGAATTTTTTCGAATTCGAACTAACTATACCAACGTCTTTATCGTGTCACCTAGATGTCGAAAACACCGGGTTATAACGGGATTCGATCAGAAATAAGGGAATGAGAGCACTCTGAAAATTCGGAAATTGTCACTTTCTGACCTCGTTTTTGAGCCCAAAAATGGGCCTCAAAAATGCGAGATCTCAGCTAATATGAGAACTACGAACTTGTGGATGGTCTCGTTGGATTCAGAATAACAAAACTAAGAGAAAACCGTTGGAATTTTCCAGATCGTGCCCATAGAAGCCGAGATATCGACCTCCAAAGTTTGGGATTTTTCATTTTTAGAGTATACCCCCCCGTATCGAATTTTTCACCAAAAATTGAATTTTTTCGAATTCGAACTAACTATACCAACGTCTTTATCGTGTCACCTAGATGTCGAAAACACCGGGTTATAACGGGATTCGATCAGAAATAAGGGAATGAGAGCACTCTGAAAATTCGGAAATTGTCACTTTCTGACCTCGTTTTTGAGCCCAAAAATGGGCCTCAAAAAATGCGAGATCTCAGCTAATATGAGACCTACGAACTTGTGGATGGTCTCGTTGGATTTAGAACGACGAAACTAAGAGAAAACCGTTGGAATTTTCCAGATCGTGCCCATAGAAGCCGAGATATCGACCTCCAAAGTTTGGGATTTTTCATTTTTAGGGTATACCCCCCCGTATCGAATTTTTCACCAAAAATTGAATTTTTTCGAATTCGAACTAACTATACCAACGTCTTCATCGTGTCACCTAGATGTCTGAAACACCGGGTTATAACGGGATTCGATCAGAAATAAGGGAATGAGAGCACTCTGAAAATTCGGAAATTGTCACTTTCTGACCTCGTTTTTGAGCCCAAAAATGGGCCTCAAAAATGCGAGATCTCAGCTAATATGAGACCTACGAACTTGTGGATGGTCTCGTTGGATTCAGAACGACGAAACTAAGAGAAAACCGTTGGAATTTTCCAGATCGTGCCCATAGAAGCCGAGATATCGACCTCCAAAGTTTGGGATTTTTCATTTTTAGGGTATACCCCCCCGTATCGAATTTTTCACCAAAAATTGAATTTTTTCGAATTCGAACTAACTATACCAACGTCTTTATCGTGTCACCTAGATGTCGAAAACACCGGGTTATAACGGGATTCGATCAGAAATAAGGGAATGAGAGCACTCTAAAAATTCGGAAATTGTCGTTTTCTGACCTCGTTTTTGAGCCCAAAAATGGGCCTCAAAAATGCGAGATCTCAGCTAATATGAGACCTACGAACTTGTGGATGGTCTCGTTGGATTCAGAACGACGAAACTAAGAGAAAACCGTTGGAATTTTCCAGATCGTGCCCATAGAAGCCGAGATATCGACCTCCAAAGTTTGGAATTTTTCATTTTTAGGGTATACCCCCCCGTATCGAATTTTTCACCAAAAATTGAATTTTTTCGAATTCGAACTAACTATACCAACGTCTTTATCTTGTCACCTAGATGTCGAAAACACCGGGTTATAACGGGATTCGATCAGAAATAAGGGAATGAGAGCACTCTGAAAATTCGGAAATTGTCACTTTCTGACCTCGTTTTTGAGCCCAAAAATGGGCCTCAAAAATGCGAGATCTCAGCTAATATGAGACCTACGAACTTGCGGATGGTCTTTTTGGATTCAGAATAACAAAACTAAGAGAAAACCGTTGGAATTTTCCAGATAGTGCCCATAGAAGCCGAGATATCGACCTCCAAAGTTTGGGATTTTTCATTTTTAGGGTATACCCCCCCCGTATCGAATTTTTCACCAAAAATTAAATTTTACTCTCACGAGACTGTTTTACCAACGTCTTTATCGTGTCACCTAGATGTCGAAAACACCGGGTTATAACGGGATTCGATCAGAAATAAGGGAATGAGAGCACTCTGAAAATTCGGAAATTGTCACTTTCTGACCTCGTTTTTGAGCCCAAAAATGGGCCTCAAAAATGCGAGATCTCAGCTAATATGAGACCTACGAACTTGCGGATGGTCTCGTTGGATTCAGAACGACGAAACTAAGAGAAAACCGTTGGAATTTTCCAGATCGTGCCCATAGAAGCCGAGATATCGACCTCCAAAGTTTGGGATTTTTCATTTTTAGGGTATACCCCCCCGTATCGAATTTTTCACCAAAAATTAAATTTTTTCGAATTCGAACTAACTATACCAACGTCTTTATCGTGTCACCTAGATGTCGAAAACACCGGGTTATAACGGGATTCGATCAGAAATAAGGGAATGAGAGCACTCTAAAAATTCGGAAATTGTCGTTTTCTGACCTCGTTTTTGAGCCCAAAAATGGGCCTCAAAAATGCGAGATCTCAGCTAATATGAGACCTACGAACTTGTGGATGGTCTTTTTGGATTCAGAATAACAAAACTAAGAGAAAACCGTTGGAATTTTCCAGATAGTGCCCATAGAAGCCGAGATATCGACCTCCAAAGTTTGGGATTTTTCATTTTTAGGGTATACCCCCCCGTATCGAATTTTTCACCAAAAATTAAATTTTTTCGAATTCGAACTAACTATACCAACGTCTTTATCGTGTCACCTAGATGTCGAAAACACCGGGTTATAACGGGATTCGATCAGAAATAAGGGAATGAGAGCACTCTGAAAATTCGGAAATTGTCACTTTCTGACCTCGTTTTTGAGCCCAAAAATGGGCCTCAAAAATGCGAGATCTCAGCTAATATGAGACCTACGAACTTGTGGATGGTCTCGTTGGATTCAGAACGACGAAACTAAGAGAAAACCGTTGGAATTTTCCAGATCGTGCCCATAGAAGCCGAGATATCGACCTCCAAAGTTTGGGATTTTTCATTTTTAGAGTATACCCCCCCGTATCGAATTTTTCACCAAAAATTGAATTTTTTCGAATTCGAACTAACTATACCAACGTCTTTATCGTGTCACCTAGATGTCGAAAACACCGGGTTATAACGGGATTCGATCAGAAATAAGGGAATGAGAGCACTCTGAAAATTCGGAAATTGTCACTTTCTGACCTCGTTTTTGAGCCCAAAAATGGGCCTCAAAAATGCGAGATCTCAGCTAATATGAGACCTACGAACTTGTGGATGGTCTCGTTGGATTCAGAACGACGAAACTAAGAGAAAACCGTTGGAATTTTCCAGATCGTGCCCATAGAAGCCGAGATATCGACCTCCAAAGTTTGGGATTTTTCATTTTTAGGGTATACCCCCCCGTATCGAATTTTTCACCAAAAATTGAATTTTTTCGAATTCGAACTAACTATACCAACGTCTTTATCGTGTCACCTAGATGTCGAAAACACCGGGTTATAACGGGATTCGATCAGAAATAAGGGAATGAGAGCACTCTAAAAATTCGGAAATTGTCGTTTTCTGACCTCGTTTTTGAGCCCAAAAATGGGCCTCAAAAATGCGAGATCTCAGCTAATATGAGACCTACGAACTTGTGGATGGTCTCGTTGGATTCAGAACGACGAAACTAAGAGAAAACCGTTGGAATTTTCCGGATCGTGCCCATAGAAGCCGAGATATCGACCTCTAAAGTTTGGAATTTTTCATTTTTAGGGTATACCCCCCCGTATCGAATTTTTCACCAAAAATTGAATTTTTTCGAATTCGAACTAACTATACCAACGTCTTTATCGTGTCACCTAGATGTCGAAAACACCGGGTTATAACGAGATTCGATCAGAAATAAGGGAATGAGAGCACTCTGAAAATTCGGAAATTGTCACTTTCTGACCTCGTTTTTGAGCCCAAAAATGGGCCTCAAAAATGCGAGATCTCAGCTAATATGAGACCTACGAACTTGTGGATGGTCTTTTTGGATTCAGAATAACAAAACTAAGAGAAAACCGTTGGAATTTTCCAGATAGTGCCCATAGAAGCCGAGATATCGACCTCCAAAGTTTGGGATTTTTCATTTTTAGGGTATACCCCCCCGTATCGAATTTTTCACCAAAAATTGAATTTTTTCGAATTCGAACTAACTATACCAACGTCTTTATCGTGTCACCTAGATGTCGAAAACACCGGGTTATAACGGGATTCGATCAGAAATAAGGGAATGAGAGCACTCTGAAAATTCGGAAATTGTCACTTTCTGACCTCGTTTTTGAGCCCAAAAATGGGCCTCAAAAATGCGAGATCTCAGCTAATATGAGACCTACGAACTTGCGGATGGTCTCGTTGGATTCAGAACGACGAAACTAAGAGAAAACCGTTGGAATTTTCCAGATAGTGCCCATAGAAGCCGAGATATCGACCTCCAAAGTTTGGGATTTTTCATTTTTAGGGTATACCCCCCCGTATCGAATTTTTCACCAAAAATTAAATTTTTTCGAATTCGAACTAACTATACCAACGTCTTTATCGTGTCACCTAGATGTCGAAAACACCGGGTTATAACGGGATTCGATCAGAAATAAGGGAATGAGAGCACTCTGAAAATTCGGAAATTGTCACTTTCTGACCTCGTTTTTGAGCCCAAAAATGGGCCTCAAAAATGCGAGATCTCAGCTAATATGAGACCTACGAACTTGCGGATGGTCTCGTTGGATTCAGAACGACGAAACTAAGAGAAAACCGTTGGAATTTTCCGGATCGTGCCCATAGAAGCCGAGATATCGACCTCTAAAGTTTGGAATTTTTCATTTTTAGGGTATACCCCCCCGTATCGAATTTTTCACCAAAAATTGAATTTTTTCGAATTCGAACTAACTATACCAACGTCTTTATCGTGTCACCTAGATGTCGAAAACACCGGGTTATAACGAGATTCGATCAGAAATAAGGGAATGAGAGCACTCTGAAAATTCGGAAATTGTCACTTTCTGACCTCGTTTTTGAGCCCAAAAATGGGCCTCAAAAATGCGAGATCTCAGCTAATATGAGACCTACGAACTTGCGGATGGTCTCGTTGGATTCAGAACGACGAAACTAAGAGAAAACCGTTGGAATTTTCCAGATCGTGCCCATAGAAGCCGAGATATCGACCTCCAAAGTTTGGAATTTTTCATTTTTAGGGTATACCCCCCCGTATCGAATTTTTCACCAAAAATTGAATTTTTTCGAATTCGAACTAACTATACCAACGTCTTTATCGTGTCACCTAGATGTCGAAAACACCGGGTTATAACGGGATTCGATCAGAAATAAGGGAATGAGAGCACTCTGAAAATTCGGAAATTGTCACTTTCTGACCTCGTTTTTGAGCCCAAAAATGGGCCTCAAAAATGCGAGATCTCAGCTAATATGAGACCTACGAACTTGCGGATGGTCTCGTTGGATTCAGAACGACGAAACTAAGAGAAAACCGTTGGAATTTTCCAGATCGTGCCCATAGAAGCCGAGATATCGACCTCCAAAGTTTGGAATTTTTCATTTTTAGGGTATACCCCCCCGTATCGAATTTTTCACCAAAAATTGAATTTTTTCGAATTCGAACTAACTATACCAACGTCTTTATCGTGTCACCTAGATGTCGAAAACACCGGGTTATAACGGGATTCGATCAGAAATAAGGGAATGAGAGCACTCTGAAAATTCGGAAATTGTCACTTTCTGACCTCGTTTTTGAGCCCAAAAATGGGCCTCAAAAATGCGAGATCTCAGCTAATATGAGACCTACGAACTTGTGGATGGTCTCGTTGGATTCAGAACGACGAAACTAAGAGAAAACCGTTGGAATTTTCCAGATCGTGCCCATAGAAGCCGAGATATCGACCTCCAAAGTTTGGGATTTTTCATTTTTAGGGTATACCCCCCCGTATCGAATTTTTCACCAAAAATTGAATTTTTTCGAATTCGAACTAACTATACCAACGTCTTTATCGTGTCACCTAGATGTCGAAAACACCGGGTTATAACGGGATTCGATCAGAAATAAGGGAATGAGAGCACTCTGAAAATTCGGAAATTGTCACTTTCTGACCTCGTTTTTGAGCCCAAAAATGGGCCTCAAAAATGCGAGATCTCAGCTAATATGAGACCTACGAACTTGTGGATGGTCTCGTTGGATTTAGAACGACGAAACTAAGAGAAAACCGTTGGAATTTTCCAGATCGTGCCCATAGAAGCCGAGATATCGACCTCCAAAGTTTGGGATTTTTCATTTTTAGGGTATACCCCCCCGTATCGAATTTTTCACCAAAAATTGAATTTTTTCGAATTCGAACTAACTATACCAACGTCTTTATCGTGTCACCTAGATGTCGAAAACACCGGGTTATAACGGGATTCGATCAGAAATAAGGGAATGAGAGCACTCTAAAAATTCGGAAATTGTCACTTTCTGACCTCGTTTTTGAGCCCAAAAATGGGCCTCAAAAATGCGAGATCTCAGCTAATATGAGACCTACAAACTTGTGGATGGTCTCGTTGGATTTAGAACGACGAAACTAAGAGAAAACCGTTGGAATTTTCCAGATCGTGCCCATAGAAGCCGAGATATCGACCTCCAAAGTTTGGGATTTTTCATTTTTAGGGTATACCCCCCCGTATCGAATTTTTCACCAAAAATTAAATTTTTTCGAATTCGAACTAACTATACCAACGTCTTTATCGTGTCACCTAGATGTCGAAAACACCGGGTTATAACGGGATTCGATCAGAAATAAGGGAATGAGAGCACTCTAAAAATTCGGAAATTGTCGTTTTCTGACCTCGTTTTTGAGCCCAAAAATGGGCCTCAAAAATGCGAGATCTCAGCTAATATGAGACCTACGAACTTGTGGATGGTCTCGTTGGATTTAGAACGACGAAACTAAGAGAAAACCGTTGGAATTTTCCAGATCGTGCCCATAGAAGCCGAGATATCGACCTCCAAAGTTTGGGATTTTTCATTTTTAGGGTATACCCCCCCGTATCGAATTTTTCACCAAAAATTGAATTTTTTCGAATTCGAACTAACTATACCGACGTCTTCATCGTGTCACCTAGATGTCTGAAACACCGGGTTATAACGGGATTCGATCAGAAATAAGGGAATGAGAGCACTCTGAAAATTCGGAAATTGTCACTTTCTGACCTCGTTTTTGAGCCCAAAAATGGGCCTCAAAAATGCGAGATCTCAGCTAATATGAGACCTACGAACTTGTGGATGGTCTCGTTGGATTCAGAACGACGAAACTAAGAGAAAACCGTTGGAATTTTCCAGATCGTGCCCATAGAAGCCGAGATATCGACCTCCAAAGTTTGGGATTTTTCATTTTTAGGGTATACCCCCCCGTATCGAATTTTTCACCAAAAATTGAATTTTTTCGAATTCGAACTAACTATACCAACGTCTTTATCGTGTCACCTAGATGTCGAAAACACCGGGTTATAACGGGATTCGATCAGAAATAAGGGAATGAGAGCACTCTGAAAATTCGGAAATTGTCACTTTCTGACCTCGTTTTTGAGCCCAAAAATGGGCCTCAAAAATGCGAGATCTCAGCTAATATGAGAACTACGAACTTGTGGATGGTCTCGTTGGATTCAGAATAACAAAACTAAGAGAAAACCGTTGGAATTTTCCAGATCGTGCCCATAGAAGCCGAGATATCGACCTCCAAAGTTTGGGATTTTTCATTTTTAGGGTATACCCCCCCGTATCGAATTTTTCACCAAAAATTGAATTTTTTCGAATTCGAACTAACTATACCGACGTCTTCATCGTGTCACCTAGATGTCTGAAACACCGGGTTATAACGGGATTCGATCAGAAATAAGGGAATGAGAGCACTCTAAAAATTCGGAAATTGTCGTTTTCTGACCTCGTTTTTGAGCCCAAAAATGGGCCTCAAAAATGCGAGATCTCAGCTAATATGAGACCTACGAACTTGTGGATGGTCTCGTTGGATTCAGAACGACGAAACTAAGAGAAAACCGTTGGAATTTTCCAGATCGTGCCCATAGAAGCCGAGATATCGACCTCCAAAATTTGGGATTTTTCATTTTTAGGGTATACCCCCCCGTATCGAATTTTTCACCAAAAATTGAATTTTTTCGAATTCGAACTAACTATACCAACGTCTTTATCGTGTCACCTAGATGTCGAAAACACCGGGTTATAACGGGATTCGATCAGAAATAAGGGAATGAGAGCACTCTAAAAATTCGGAAATTGTCGTTTTCTGACCTCGTTTTTGAGCCCAAAAATGGGCCTCAAAAATGCGAGATCTCAGCTAATATGAGACCTACGAACTTGCGGATGGTCTCGTTGGATTCAGAACGACGAAACTAAGAGAAAACCGTTGGAATTTTCCAGATAGTGCCCATAGAAGCCGAGATATCGACCTCCAAAATTTGGGATTTTTCATTTTTAGGGTATACCCCCCCGTATCGAATTTTTCACCAAAAATTGAATTTTTTCGAATTCGAACTAACTATACCAACGTCTTTATCGTGTCACCTAGATGTCGAAAACACCGGGTTATAACGGGATTCGATCAGAAATAAGGGAATGAGAGCACTCTAAAAATTCGGAAATTGTCGTTTTCTGACCTCGTTTTTGAGCCCAAAAATGGGCCTCAAAAATGCGAGATCTCAGCTAATATGAGACCTACGAACTTGCGGATGGTCTCGTTGGATTCAGAACGACGAAACTAAGAGAAAACCGTTGGAATTTTCCAGATCGTGCCCATAGAAGCCGAGATATCGACCTCCAAAGTTTGGGATTTTTCATTTTTAGGGTATACCCCCCCGTATCGAATTTTTCACCAAAAATTGAATTTTTTCGAATTCGAACTAACTATACCAACGTCTTCATCGTGTCACCTAGATGTCTGAAACACCGGGTTATAACGGGATTCGATCAGAAATAAGGGAATGAGAGCACTCTGAAAATTCGGAAATTGTCACTTTCTGACCTCGTTTTTGAGCCCAAAAATGGGCCTCAAAAATGCGAGATCTCAGCTAATATGAGACCTACGAACTTGTGGATGGTCTCGTTGGATTCAGAACGACGAAACTAAGAGAAAACCGTTGGAATTTTCCAGATCGTGCCCATAGAAGCCGAGATATCGACCTCCAAAGTTTGGGATTTTTCATTTTTAGGGTATACCCCCCCGTATCGAATTTTTCACCAAAAATTAAATTTTTTCGAATTCGAACTAACTATACCAACGTCTTTATCGTGTCACCTAGATGTCGAAAACACCGGGTTATAACGGGATTCGATCAGAAATAAGGGAATGAGAGCACTCTAAAAATTCGGAAATTGTCGTTTTCTGACCTCGTTTTTGAGCCCAAAAATGGGCCTCAAAAATGCGAGATCTCAGCTAATATGAGACCTACAAACTTGTGGATGGTCTCGTTGGATTTAGAACGACGAAACTAAGAGAAAACCGTTGGAATTTTCCAGATCGTGCCCATAGAAGCCGAGATATCGACCTCCAAAGTTTGGGATTTTTCATTTTTAGGGTATACCCCCCCGTATCGAATTTTTCACCAAAAATTGAATTTTTTCGAATTCGAACTAACTATACCAACGTCTTCATCGTGTCACCTAGATGTCTGAAACACCGGGTTATAACGGGATTCGATCAGAAATAAGGGAATGAGAGCACTCTGAAAATTCGGAAATTGTCACTTTCTGACCTCGTTTTTGAGCCCAAAAATGGGCCTCAAAAATGCGAGATCTCAGCTAATATGAGACCTACGAACTTGTGGATGGTCTCGTTGGATTCAGAACGACGAAACTAAGAGAAAACCGTTGGAATTTTCCAGATAGTGCCCATAGAAGCCGAGATATCGACCTCCAAAATTTGGGATTTTTCATTTTTAGGGTATACCCCCCCGTATCGAATTTTTCACCAAAAATTGAATTTTTTCGAATTCGAACTAACTATACCAACGTCTTTATCGTGTCACCTAGATGTCGAAAACACCGGGTTATAACGGGATTCGATCAGAAATAAGGGAATGAGAGCACTCTAAAAATTCGGAAATTGTCGTTTTCTGACCTCGTTTTTGAGCCCAAAAATGGGCCTCAAAAATGCGAGATCTCAGCTAATATGAGACCTACGAACTTGCGGATGGTCTCGTTGGATTCAGAACGACGAAACTAAGAGAAAACCGTTGGAATTTTCCAGATAGTGCCCATAGAAGCCGAGATATCGACCTCCAAAATTTGGGATTTTTCATTTTTAGGGTATACCCCCCCGTATCGAATTTTTCACCAAAAATTGAATTTTTTCGAATTCGAACTAACTATACCAACGTCTTTATCGTGTCACCTAGATGTCGAAAACACCGGGTTATAACGGGATTCGATCAGAAATAAGGGAATGAGAGCACTCTAAAAATTCGGAAATTGTCGTTTTCTGACCTCGTTTTTGAGCCCAAAAATGGGCCTCAAAAATGCGAGATCTCAGCTAATATGAGACCTACGAACTTGCGGATGGTCTCGTTGGATTCAGAACGACGAAACTAAGAGAAAACCGTTGGAATTTTCCAGATCGTGCCCATAGAAGCCGAGATATCGACCTCCAAAGTTTGGAATTTTTCATTTTTAGGGTATACCCCCCCGTATCGAATTTTTCACCAAAAATTGAATTTTTTCGAATTCGAACTAACTATACCAACGTCTTTATCGTGTCACCTAGATGTCGAAAACACCGGGTTATAACGGGATTCGATCAGAAATAAGGGAATGAGAGCACTCTGAAAATTCGGAAATTGTCACTTTCTGACCTCGTTTTTGAGCCCAAAAATGGGCCTCAAAAATGCGAGATCTCAGCTAATATGAGACCTACGAACTTGCGGATGGTCTCGTTGGATTCAGAACGACGAAACTAAGAGAAAACCGTTGGAATTTTCCAGATCGTGCTTATAGAAGCCGAGATATCGACCTCCAAAGTTTGGAATTTTTCATTTTTAGGGTATACCCCCCCCGTATCGAATTTTTCACCAAAAATTGAATTTTTTCGAATTCGAACTAACTATACCAACGTCTTTATCGTGTCACCTAGATGTCGAAAACACCGGGTTATAACGGGATTCGATCAGAAATAAGGGAATGAGAGCACTCTGAAAATTCGGAAATTGTCACTTTCTGACCTCGTTTTTGAGCCCAAAAATGGGCCTCAAAAATGCGAGATCTCAGCTAATATGAGACCTACGAACTTGCGGATGGTCTCGTTGGATTCAGAACGACGAAACTAAGAGAAAACCGTTGGAATTTTCCAGATCGTGCCCATACAAGCCGAGATATCGACCTCCAAAGTTTGGGATTTTTCATTTTTAGGGTATACCCCCCCGTATCGAATTTTTCACCAAAAATTGAATTTTTTCGAATTCGAACTAACTATACCAACGTCTTTATCGTGTCACCTAGATGTCGAAAACACCGGGTTATAACGGGATTCGATCAGAAATAAGGGAATGAGAGCACTCTAAAAATTCGGAAATTGTCGTTTTCTGACCTCGTTTTTGAGCCCAAAAATGGGCCTCAAAAATGCGAGATCTCAGCTAATATGAGACCTACGAACTTGGGGATGGTCTCGTTGGATTCAGAACGACGAAACTAAGAGAAAACCGTTGGAATTTTCCAGATCGTGCCCATAGAAGCCGAGATATCGACCTCCAAAGTTTGGAATTTTTCATTTTTAGGGTATACCCCCCCGTATCGAATTTTTCACCAAAAATTGAATTTTTTCTAATTCGAACTAACTATACCAACGTCTTCATCGTGTCACCTAGATGTCTGAAACACCGGGTTATAACGGGATTCGATCAGAAATAAGGGAATGAGAGCACTCTGAAAATTCGGAAATTGTCACTTTCTGACCTCGTTTTTGAGCCCAAAAATGGGCCTCAAAAATGCGAGATCTCAGCTAATATGAGACCTACAAACTTGTGGATGGTCTCGTTGGATTCAGAACGACGAAACTAAGAGAAAACCGTTGGAGTTTTCCAGATCGTGCCCATAGAAGCCGAGATATCGACCTCCAAAGTTTGGAATTTTTCATTTTTAGGGTATACCCCCCCGTATCGAATTTTTCACCAAAAATTGAATTTTTTCGAATTCGAACTAACTATACCAACGTCTTTATCGTGTCACCTAGATGTCGAAAACACCGGGTTATAACGGGATTCGATCAGAAATAAGGGAATGAGAGCACTCTAAAAATTCGGAAATTGTCGTTTTCTGACCTCGTTTTTGAGCCCAAAAATGGGCCTCAAAAATGCGAGATCTCAGCTAATATGAGACCTACGAACTTGGGGATGGTCTCGTTGGATTCAGAACGACGAAACTAAGAGAAAACCGTTGGAATTTTCCAGATCGTGCCCATAGAAGCCGAGATATCGACCTCCAAAGTTTGGAATTTTTCATTTTTAGGGTATACCCCCCCGTATCGAATTTTTCACCAAAAATTGAATTTTTTCTAATTCGAACTAACTATACCAACGTCTTCATCGTGTCACCTAGATGTCTGAAACACCGGGTTATAACGGGATTCGATCAGAAATAAGGGAATGAGAGCACTCTGAAAATTCGGAAATTGTCACTTTCTGACCTCGTTTTTGAGCCCAAAAATGGGCCTCAAAAATGCGAGATCTCAGCTAATATGAGACCTACAAACTTGTGGATGGTCTCGTTGGATTCAGAACGACGAAACTAAGAGAAAACCGTTGGAGTTTTCCAGATCGTGCCCATAGAAGCCGAGATATCGACCTCCAAAGTTTGGAATTTTTCATTTTTAGGGTATACCCCCCCGTATCGAATTTTTCACCAAAAATTGAATTTTTTCGAATTCGAACTAACTATACCAACGTCTTTATCGTGTCACCTAGATGTCGAAAACACCGGGTTATAACGGGATTCGATCAGAAATAAGGGAATGAGAGCACTTTGAAAAGTCGCTCGAAGTTTTTCTCTTTTCTTACCGTCTGGTTCTTCTGGCAGCCTCTTCTTTCTTAAATGTCCCTTTAGGTAAACACAAATAAAACCCTCGAAATCGCTTAACTAATACTTTAATATTTTTGATTTTCTAACATTATATACTATTAAACGATTTAAATTAGGTAGCCTACTTACTACTAAATGTGATCCACACGACGCTACACGCGCAGGGTTACTCTTCATACCTTTTATTTATTTTTCTCTAATAAGGGAAAATATAAAAAACAACCCTGACGCCGCACAGTTTTTACTATTTGAGTATTATACTGATATTGACCTTAAATCTATCGTAAAACGTTCAAATAAAAACAATTTAGGCGACTTCTTTTTTACAAACAATTTAGACTAGAAAACAGACAACAGATCTAACTTTTTTCACTTACTACAACCTATATGACGTATCTATATAATTGCCTACTATAAAGAGAGAACGAGAAATGCATAATAGGGATGACAAAGAGAGAGATTAAATTAGGGCTCCGCCCCGTATAGGGCCGCTTAAATTACTATTGACATTTCATTGATGAACTAAGCATGTTTTCCTCCCCCTTCAATCCCCGCAATCGATCCACTTACTTTCCTCCACCAGTCGCTCGAAACAATCCAACAAAAAGTGATGGTACGGGGTGAAGATCTTCAACCACCTCTGGCCCGACTTGTTGTTGTTCTCCTGTTGTTGTCTGTTGTATTTCAGACAGAAGGCCATTCCCTCCTCGTCCACTTCCCACTGTCTGATCGCGTCCCACTCCAGCACCACCACTTGACCCTCCAATTTGCCGTCGTCGCGGCACGCCTGCAGTTTCACCCCCTTGGTACCGATCGCGAGTACCACGTGGCCGTCCTTGCGGGAATCGCACGCGCAATGCGGAAACACGATTTCCCCGTACCCGGGCAGTTCCCGCGCCAATTTCAAGTACTCGCGGGCCCGCGTGTTGTCCTGCAGGGCCTTCAGTTGGTAGAGTCGTTCGCCCGCCTGGACGTGACCGCGGTTCACCTCGTCTACGGCCTGCCAAAAGATGAAAGAGGCCGCCCGGGGATCGGACTCGATCAGATCGATCTCCTTCTGTAGGGAGAAGAGCCACTTGCGCACGCTGAGACAGGTACTGGTCGCGGTGCTGTAGTTCTGGATGTACAGGTTGTGCGGGTACTCGCTCGGTAACAGTTTACGCTCGAAATTGTACTCGACTATTTCGAAGAGGTAAAAGTACCGGGCCGTCTGTTTGCTCATGTTGATCTTTTTGACGACCGCGCCGTAGACCTCGTCCGCGTTCGCGCTTTTTTTCATCGTCACCGTGACGAACTCGCGATCGGGCAGCAGCACTTTTAGGTCCACCGGGATCGTGTTACTGTCGTCGTCCGGATCGGTGAGGAACTCCTGCATTATGTCCGATTCGGCGATCACGCGTACCGCGCAAACCTGAAAGCCACAATTTCCCTAATAAACAGTAAAACATCCCCCTTGCCTCCCCCCCCCCCCCGTAAATTGAGGTTATCGGTACCACCGAAAGAAAAAACCTGTTGCTTCCCTCAAACTCCTGTACGGGGTCTTTCCTTATATTTGCCCACCCCCTCTAACTTGTTTGGGACTGTATACAAAAATTAAAAGTGTAAATGAGAAGTGTATGCAAATAAATTTGTTGCTCTTGGCTAACTTGCCCATAACTTTGGTTCTAGTACTCGGATCACTTTGATTTTCACTTTAAAAGTTTCTTTGGAATATTCCTTGAATTTCAGTGAAAGAATTAAGAAAATTCATGGACTAGAAGCTTTTTTATTCAGGTTTTCAGAAGGCGTGTCCTGTACATGAGAAGAAATTTGTCACTGTTTGATAACTTGCTCCATATCTTTGGTTCTAGTACTCAGATCACTTTGATTTTTACTTCGAAAGTTTCTTAGGAATATTCCTGAGCTTCCAGGGAATAATCTCGAAAATCCATGCCCTAGAAGCTTTTTTATCCAGGTTTTCAGAAGGCATGTCCTGTATATGAAAAGAAATTTGTCACTCTTTGATAACTTTGGTTCTAGTACTCAGATTACTTTGATTTTTACTTCAAAAGTTTCTTACGGATATTCCTGAGCTTCCAGGTAATAATCCAAAAAATCCATGCCCTAGAAGCTTTTTTATCCAGGTTTTCAGAAGGCATGTCCTGTACATGAAAAGAAATTTGTCATTCTTTGATAACTTGCTCCATAACTTTGGTTCTAGTACTCAAATTACTTTGATTTTTATTTTTAAAGCATCTTTGGAATATTCCTGAGCTTCCAGCCAATATTCCAGAAAATCCATGCCCTAGAAGCTTTTTTATCCAGGTTTTCAGAAGGCATGTCCTGTATATGAGAAGAAATTTGTCACTCTTTGATAACTTGATTCATAACTTTGGTTCTAGTGCTCAGATTACTTTGGTTTTTACTTTAAAAGTTTCTTAGGAATATTCCTGAGCTTCCAGCCAATAATCCAGAAAATCCATGCCCAAGAAGCTCTTTTATTCAGGTTTTCAGAAAGCATGTCCTGTATATGAGAAGAAATTTGTCACTGTTTGATAACTTGCTCCATAACTTTGGTTCTAGTACTCGGATTACTTTGATTTTTACTTCAAAAGTTTCTTTGGAATATTCCTGAGCTTCCAGGCAATAATCCAGAGAATCCATGCCCTAGAAGCTTTTTTATCCAGGTTTTCAGAAGGCATGTCCTGTATATGAAAAGAAATTTGTCACTCTTTGATAACTTTGGTTCTAGTACTCAGATTACTTTGATTTTTACTTCAAAAGTTTCTTACGGATATTCCTGAGCTTCCAGGTAATAATCCAAAAAATCCATGCCCTAGAAGCTTTTTTATCCAGGTTTTCAGAAGGCATGTCCTGTACATGAAAAGAAATTTGTCATTCTTTGATAACTTGCTCCATAACTTTGGTTCTAGTACTCAAATTACTTTGATTTTTATTTTTAAAGCATCTTTGGAATATTCCTGAGCTTCCAGCCAATATTCCAGAAAATCCATGCCCTAGAAGCTTTTTTATCCAGGTTTTCAGAAGGCATGTCCTGTATATGAGAAGAAATTTGTCACTCTTTGATAACTTGATTCATAACTTTAGTTCTAGTACTCAAATTACTTTGATTTTTATTTTTAAAGCATCTTTGGAATATTCCTGAGCTTCCAGCCAATAATCCAGAAAATCCATGCCCTAGAAGCTTTTTTATCCAGGTTTTCAGAAGGCATGTCCTGTATATGAGAAGAAATTTGTCACTCTTTGATATCTTGCTCCATAACTTAGGTTCTAGTACTCAGATTACTTTGATTTTTAGTTGGAAAGTTTCTTAGGAATATTCCTGAGCTTCCAGGCAATAATCCAGAAAATCCATGCCCTAGAAGTTTTTTTATCCAGATTTTTAGAAGGCATGTCCTGTATATGAGAAGAAATTTGTCACTCTTTGATAACTTGCTCCATAACTTTTGTTCTAGTACTCAGATTACTTTGATTTTTACTTTGAAAGTTTCTTAGGGATATTCCTGAGCTTCCAGGCAATAATCTAGAAAATCCATGCCCTAGAAGCTTTTTTATCCAGGTTTTTAGAAGGCATGTCCTGTATATGAAAAGAAATTTGTCACTCTTTGATAACTTGCTCCATAACTTGCGTTCTAGTAATCAGATTACTTTGATTGTTACTTCGAAAGTTTCTTAGGAATATTCCTGAGCTTCCAGGCAATATTCCAGAAAATCCATGCCCTAAAAGCTTTTTTATCTAGATTTTTACATGACACGTCCTGTATATGAGAAGAAATTTGTCACTGTTTGATAACTTGCTCCATAACTTTTGTTCTAGTACTCAGATTACTTTGATTTTTACTTTGAAAGTTTCTTAGGAATATTCCTGAGCTTCCAGGCAATAATCTAGAAAATCCATGCCCTAGAAGCTTTTTTATCCAGGTTTTTACAAGGCAGGTCCTACATATGAGAAGAAATTTGTCACTGTTTGATAACTTGCTCCATAACTTTGGTTCTAGTACTCGGATTACTTTGATTTTTACTTCAAAAGTTTCTTAGGAATATTCCTGAGCTTCCAGGGAATAATCTAGAAAATCCATGCCCTAAAAGCTTTTTTATCCAGGTTTTCAGAAGGCATGTCCTGTATATGAGAAGAAATTTGTCACTGTTTGATAACTTGCCCCATAACTTTGGTTGTAGTACTTAGATTACTTTGATTTTTACTTCAAAAGTTTCTTTGGAATATTCCTGAGCTTCCAGTGCAAGAGTCAAGAAAATCCATGCACTAGAAGCTTTTTTATCCAGGTTTTCAGAAGGCATGTCCTGTATATGAGAAGAAATTTGTCACTCTTTGATAACTTGCTCAATAACTTTGGATCTAGTACTCAGATTACTTTGATTGTTACTTCAAAAGTTTCTCAGGAATATTCCTGAGCTTCCAGGCAATAATCCAGAAAATCCATGCCCTAGAAGCTTTTTTATCCAGGTTTTCAAAAGGCACGTCCTGTATATGAGAAAAAATTTGTCACTCTTTGATAACTTGCTCCATAACTTTGGTTCTAGTACTCGGATTACTTTGATTTTTACTTCGAAAGTTTCTTAGGAATATTCCTGAGCTTCCAGGAAATAATCCAGAAAATCCATGCCCTAGAAGCCTTCTTATCCCTGTTTTTGGAAAACGTGTCTTTGAAAACAAACCGAGTTCCTTGATATTTGTCATTTAAAAAACCTCCACAAAAATGAATCTAAGGGTGTAAGATCTGGACTATTTGATGGCCAGTTAATGGTCCCTCGCCTACCTTATCATATTTCATAATAATTGTTAAAAATTCCATATACCTTTCACCAGTTAAAGATCCCTCGTAAGAAATGAGACCAATAAGTTTATAATCTTCTACCCTACAATTTTATTTTCAAAACTTATCTTAAAAAAAAAAAAAATTAATTTCACACCAATTGTTTTATACAGGGTTGTCCAAAAAAACTTCAGTGGGGGGGAGGAGGGAAGGAATATAAGAAACGTCCCCGTACCCGCAAGTATTTTCCCCAGGCAAAAACCGTCAACCGTTTTCTCGCTTACCCGTTCCAAGTACTGCTCCAGGCCGCGCCGCCTCGCGTCGACCTGTTGCTCGCTCAACGCGAACGGCCATTTGCTCGGCAACTTCGGAAAATTGTAGCCGACGAATTCCTGTTTCAGGTCGCCGTGGAGTTTGGCGAACTCCCGGTACCGCCTCGAACAGATGTGCCGTCCGGCCATGTAAATGTTGAAGGCGACGTACCGCTCGCCCCCCCGCTCGCTGTAATGATGGTCCGGGATGCTGATCGGCAACGAGCGTTTCTCGCTGTAGTCGTAGTAGATCTGGCTGTCGTCCAACGGTTCCAGGCGTTCCGCTTCCTGTTGCGTCACCGAGATCACGGTCAGTCTCAGGACGTCCCCTCCCGATTTTATTAAGTCTACCACCTGCGTCAGGGAAAAGTTTGTTGATTTTTTGTTGAAATGTTTTTTTTTTAAAGCTTCGCAAATCGTTTGGTACCACTGGGAATGACGTACGATTGATAGTGCCCAAGATGTGGCCCTTCAAAGTCTGACTTGAATGTTTTCAAAACTGTTGATTTTCAAATGTTTTTTACGGTGTTTCTAGAATGTTTGGAGTCTTCTGAATCGTTTGGTACCACTGGGAAACTCGTGCTATTAATAGTTTCCAAGATATGGCGCGTCAAAGTTGGGAAAAATTGAAATATTCGAAAGAGGAAGGGAACCCATAGGAGGATGTTAATTTTTTTTCTGGAGAACTACTTGTTGAGTGAAAAAATTTTTATAATAAAAGTTGTTTGGAATTCCAATGTGCGTTAGATGCAACAGAAAAATAAGTGAAATTTCCAATACTTTTCCAGAAAATTAGGAAAAACTGCTTGGAGGTTCTCAAATGTTTTCAAAAATTTTTGGGAAAATTTAAGATTTTCTTTTTTCAGTGGATTCACTATCAAAAATAGTACAAATAAGCTAGAATGACTTTTGCTTGTAAATCTGAAAATAAAGGAGTTATGAAGGATTTTTGAAAAATTTTGGAAAAAAAAAATTTGAAAAAAATTTTTTTTTTTTTTTGGTAGCTTGATAAATCATTTAAAAATATTCCAAAAAGCTTAATAAAACTTTTTTGAAAAATGTCCCAAAAAAAAGTTATAGGCAAAAAATTCTTAGCCAAGAGGTACCCATGGGAAAATTTTCAATATTTGGGTTTTTATTTTTTTCCGGGAAAACTATCGACTGGAGAAAAAAATTGTTTTAATTAAAGTTGTTTGGAATGTTAATGCGCATCAGAAGCAACAAGAAAATATTTTCTATCTTCAATAGTTTTCCAGAAAATTGGGAAAAACCTCTTAACAGTTTTCCCGAATTTTCTCGAAAACTATTGGAAAAATTTAAAATTTTCTTTCACCATTAGATTCCTGATTAAAAATGCTACAAATTATCTAAAATAACTTTTAGTTGTAAATTTCAAAATAAAGGAGTTATGGATGATTTTTAAAAAATTGGCAAAATTTTGGTGAAAAATTTGAAAAAAAAATTTTTTTCAAAGAACTCATTTTTTTTTGGTATGTCGATAGAACATCTAAAATCCTTCAAAAAAGCTTAATAAAACTTTTTTCAAAAATGTACCAAAAAAAAGTTATACCTGAATTTCTTCCCAAAAAAATCCGAAGGGGTACCCATGGGAAAATTTTAAATTTTCGGGTTTTTATTTTTTTCTGGGAAAACTATTGGGTGGACGAAATAATTGTTATAATAAAAGTTATTTGGAATGTTAATGCGCATCAGGTGCAACAAGAAAATATTTTCTATCTTCAATAGTTTTCCAGAAAATTGGGAAAAACCTCTTAACAGTTTTCCCGAATTTTCTTGAAAACTATTGGAAAAATTTAAAATTTTATTTCACCATTAGATGCCTGATCAAAAATGCTACAAATTATGTAAAATAACTTTTAGTCGTAAATTTGAAAATAAAGGAGTTATGGATGATTTTTGAAAAATTGGCAAAATTTTGGTAAAAAATTTGAAAAAAAAATTTTTTTTCAAAAAACTCATTTTTTTTGGTATATCGATAGAACATCTAAAATCCTTCAAAAAAGCTTAATAAAACTTTTTTGGAAAATGTACCAAAAAAAAGTTATACCTGAATTTCTTCCCAAAAAAATCCGAAGGGGTACCCATGGGAAAATTTTAAATTTTCGGGTTTTTATTTTTTTCTGGGAAAACTATTGGGTGGACGAAATAATTGTTATAATAAAAGTTATTTGGAATGTTAATGCGCATCAGGTGCAACAAGAAAATATTTTCTATCTTCAATAGTTTTCCAGAAAATTGGGAAAAACCTCTTAACAGTTTTCCCGAATTTTCTTGAAAACTATTGGAAAAATTTAAAATTTTATTTCACCATTAGATGCCTGATCAAAAATGCTACAAATTATGTAAAATAACTTTTAGTCGTAAATTTGAAAATAAAGGAGTTATGGATGATTTTTGAAAAATTGGCAAAATTTTGGTAAAAAATTTGAAAAAAAAATTTTTTTTCAAAAAACTCATTTTTTTTGGTATATCGATAGAACATCTAAAATCCTTCAAAAAAGCTTAATAAAACTTTTTTGGAAAATGTACCAAAAAAAAGTTATATCCGAATTTATCCCCAAAAAATCCAAAGGGGTACCCATGGAAAAATTGTCAGTTTTTATTTTTTTCCAGAAAAACTATTGCCTGGAGAAAAAAAATGTTTTAATAAAAGTTGTTTGAAATCTTAATGCGCATCAGATACAATAAAAAAATAATGTTTATCTCCAATAGTTTTCCAGAAAACTGGCAAAAACCTCTAAATAGTTTTTCCTAATTTCCTCAAAAACTATCTGGAAAATTGAGGATTTTCTTGTATCACTGAATTCCCCATCAAAAATACTACAAATCATCTAGAGAACCATTTTTCCATACATCCCAAAATAAAGGAGTTATGGACGATTTTTGCAGTATGGGAAAATTTTCGGTGAAAAACCAAAAAAAAAAAATTATTTAAAAAAACTGATTTTTTTTTTTCGGCAAATGATAAATCATTCAAAAAGCATTAAAAAAGCTTAATAAAACTTTTTTCAAAAAAGTACCGGAAACAAGCTACACTCAAATATCCATCGAAAGAGGTACCCACCCATACATGTCCAATAGGGCTAGTTTCACCCAAATTTCCTATGGTCCTACATTAAGAAAAACCTTACCTAATACAAAAAAGAAACCTCTGACCCTACAAACCTCACCGAACCCCTCAAGCACCAATCAAAACCCCTTTACTGACCTGTTTATGGTTCGCTCCCTCCACATTGACCCCATTCACCTCCAATATCCGATCGCCCTTTCTGATCCCCGCTTGTTCCGCGGCCCCCTGGTCCAGCACCGCGCTCACATGCTGCAGGGGGGCGTACAGTTCCCCGTTGATGCTCCTCAGTTGGCCCCCCTCGCTCACTTGGCCTCTGACATTGAACCCGAACCCGGTTTCGGTTTTCTTGATCACCACCACCCTGGGCCCCGTCACCGTCTTGGAATTGTGGTTCTGAACGCGGCTGGAACCGTTTTTAAGAGGCCCCGAGTCCGCCATCGTATAGATTGGTAGGTAGTACCCCCGCAGTTACATCCTAGAAGGAAACAAACACTTTTCACTGTTTTCTTTAAGGGAGATTTCTTTAACGGGGGGTGTTTTAATGGGAGTGATCTCTCAAGGGGCGGATTGGTAAAACAACATATTTATTTCGCACGAATTAAATTAGGTACTACTGCAGCCTCTCTATATTAATTGTCATGTTTGGATGCCAGTTGCCATGTCAATGTCAGCCCCAACAGCTGATTTTGACGGGCGGACATGTTGGCAACTGTCTCGGGTTTTAGGGGCGCGGGCAGGCACCTTCGGTAATTTCCCCCAAACAGTTGACAAATGACAGTGCACGAAAGTAGGTGCTAAAAAAGAAAAAATGAAAATTTATCCCAATTAATGAAAAAACTGCGAGGAAAAATGTCGATTTATTGGTGTTTTTAATGAGTGCGGTGCTTATTAAGGCGAAACTATGTCTACCCGGTCTCAGCTTACCAAGGATTTGAACGGTAAAAGTGCAATTTTCATTTATAATTCGGCCCTTATAGGCCGGAATGTTTACATGGTCCTCACAAGTTATCCAGAGGGGAGTGCCTGGAATTTTCCCAATTTTTTTCTTTTAAAATATTCACATATTATGTGGCTGAACAATCATTTGGGGGCCTTCTACTTTAATTACTCCCTCCTTAATTAGGGGCCCTATTAAACCCGAATTACTCATCCCTTTGTAATAATAAACATTCAAAGAAATCACTGACTCACACCGTTTTAATTGAATTATTATTGTTATTTTGACCTGATAAACTATAAGTAAGTGGCTCACCAGAATTCTCAATTAAGTTAAATTAATTGGGGACCTGCTCCGCATATTTATCGCAACTTTAAGCCTACGAATGCATTATTTCTATTATTATTATTATTATTAACCGAAATTGGGAGGAATTTTTTAAACAATTCTGATTAAACAAGATGTCGAGAATTAATTTTTTTATTTTTTTTTTAGAGAGTATTAAATCCTCGGTGGGCAACAAGGTGAAGATTTTATTTAAAAATGTGGTCAGACTGGAAACTAAGGGCGACAAGACCGAAAATAGGGTTCTGGTAAGAGTTTTGTTGTCTTTTGTTTTTTTTTTTGGCGTTTGTTTATCTCTTATTTCCTCCGAGAGTAGGGCGAAATCAATAATAAATTATAAAGGATTTTAAAGGGAAATTTGTGGCAATGTGGCACTGTGTTATGGCCCTTATTTAACCCCTTTTTACCCAATGAATGCCTTGAAGCATAAAAAACCCTTCAGAAAAGCAACGCAATGTGGCAACGCGGGCGTGTCCTGTCACTTGGCAGATGACACTTCTCTGTTTATTTATTCCCACACAAACCTAAATAAAATATCCAATTTGCACCTCAAAGTGCCTTTGCAAGGGTAAACAGTGAATTTGTGCGCCCCTTTTATCAATTCCTCATTAAAAAAGGCTCCTAAAACTTAATCAAAGATGCCTCGTGCCGAAGTGGGTACCCCAAAGTACCTGGCGAACAAAATGAAGGCCAAGGGGCTCCAAAAGTTACGCTGGTACTGCCAGATGTGCCAGAAACAGTGCCGAGACGAAAACGGCTTCAAATGCCATACAATGAGCGAGTCCCATCAGAGGCAACTCTTACTATTCGCCGACAATTCCAAGAGGTACATCGATGACTTCTCCTTCGACTTTGCCAAGGGCTATATTGGCATTTTAAAGAGACAGTTCGGCAGTAAAAGGGTGAACGCGAACAGGGTGTATCAGGAATACATTTCCGATAAGGACCATGTGCATATGAACGGTACCAGATGGGTTACGCTGACTGGGTTCGTAAAATGGCTAGGGAAAACTGGGCAGGCGGTGGTGGACGAAACCGAGAAAGGTTGGTTCATCACTTATATAGACCGGAGCCCTGAGACAGTCCAAAAAGAGGAACGCAAAAAGAGAAAAGAGAAAATGGAGAAGAATGACGAGGAGAGAACCATGGAGTTCATCGAGAGGCAAATAAAAAAGGGGCTGGAGTCCGCCGGCCCCATCCCTGAACCGGTTTACACGGAATTCGTTAGGGAACACGAAGACGAACTGATTAAGCTGGACCTAAACTGGAAACCGGAAAAAAAGGTGCTCCCTATTGCCGACCAAGTGTTCAAAAAACCCGCCACCGTAACCAGCACGAGCAACAAACCAAACCCAAACAAAAGAAAAAAAACTGCCCTGGATGAACTGATCGAAGAAGAGGAAAAAGCCAAAGAACAAAAGAAACGCAAAGACTATTGGCTCACCGAGAACATTGTCGTTAAAGTGATAACCAAATCGTTGGGGGAGGAGTTTTACAAGCAAAAAGGGGTGGTGCGCGAGGTCATCGATAAATATGGGGCGGTGATTAAACTGTTCGACAACGGGAAGAAACTGAAACTGGACCAGGAACATGTGGAGACGGTTATACCGGCCCTCGGGATGCCCGTGCGGATAGTTAACGGGGCCTATGCCGGCGAAGTTGCCACGTTGCTCAGCTTGGACGAGAAGAATTTCTGCGTTAATGTGGAAATCGCCAGGGGGGTGCTGCAGGGCAGGAGGGTCGACGGGGTACAATACGAGGACGTCTGTAAAATTTATGAGAGTTAGATGATAAATAAATGTATTAAATTTGTATTGTTTTTTTTTTAAATAGATATAATGATCAATTTTAATGGTTTTTTAGGTTTTTTCGCCATGCAGAATCTTGCTGCTTACCGCCAAAGTACCTACCAAGGTAAGCAGGCGTGTTAAATGCAAACAGTTTGTGTTGGTTGCTTTATGATCTTTACTTTTGGGTAATTTGAGTTATAACTTCGGTTATAATGCTCGGATTGCCTTGTTTTTTGTTTTAAAAGTTTCCTTGAAATATTCTTAAGATTTTAGTGCAAGAATGAAGTAAATCCATGCACTAGAAGCTTTAATATCCAGGTTTTTATGAGCAATGTCTTTAACAAGAAGAAAGTTGCCACTCTTGGGTACCTTGCTCCATAACTTTGGTTCTAGTACTCAGATCAATTTGATTCTTACTTTAAAAGATTCCTTGGAATATTCCTGAGCTTCCAGTGCAAGAGTCAAGAAAATCCATGCACTAGAAGCTTTTTTATCCAGGTTTTTGGAAGGCATGTCTTGTATATGAAAAAAAATGTGTCATTCTTGGATACCTTGCTCTATAACTTTGGTTCTAGTACTCAGATTACTTTGATTTTTATTTTTAAAACATCCTTGGAATATTCTTGCACTTCTAGTGCAAAAATCAAGAAAATCCATATACTAGAAGCTGTTTTATCCAGCTTTTTGACAGGCAAGTCCTGTATATGAAAAGTTTGGCACTCTAAGGTACCTCGCTCATAACTTTGGTTCTAGTACTCAAATTAATTTGATTCTTACTTTAGAAGTTTCCTTGAAATATTCCTGAGCTTCCAGTGCAAGAGTCAAGAAAATCCATGCACTGGAAGCTTTTTTATCCAGGTTTTTGGAAGGCATGTCTTGTATATGAAAAAAAATGTGTCATTCTTGGATGACTTGCTCTATAAATTTGGTTCTAGTACTCAGATTACTTTGATTTTTATTTTTAAAACATCTTTGGAATATTCCTGCACTTCTAGTGCAAGAATCAAGAAAATCCATACACTAGAAGCTGTTTTATCCGGCTTTTTGGCAGGCAAGTCCTGTATATGAAAAGAAATTTGGCACTCTAAGGTACCTCGCTCATAACTTTGGTTCTAGTACTCAGATTAATTTGATTCTTACTTTAGAAGTTTCCTTGGAATATTCCTGAGCTTCCAGTGCAAGAGTCAAGAAAATCCATGCACTGGAAGCTTTTTTATCCAGGTTTTTGGAAGGCATGTCTTGTATATGAAAAAAAATGTGTCATTCTTGGATGACTTGCTCTATAACTTTGGTTCTAGTACTCAGATTACTTTGATTTTTATTTTTAAAACATCTTTGGAATATTCCTGCACTTCTAGTGCAAGAATCAAGAAAATCCATACACTAGAAGCTGTTTTATCCGGCTTTTTGGCAGGCAAGTCCTGTATATGAAAAGAAATTTGGCACTCTAAGGTACCTCGCTCATAACTTTGGTTCTAGTACTCAGATCAATTTGATTCTTACTTTAAAAGTTTCTTTGAAATATTCCTGAGCTTCCAGTGCAAGAGTCAAGAAAATCCATGCACTAGAAGCTTGTTTATCCAGGTTTTTGGAAGGCATGTCTTGTATATGAGAAAAAATGTGTCACTCTTGGATACTTTGGTCTATAACTTTGGTTCTAGTACTCAGATTACTTTGATTTTTTATTTTTAAAACATCTTTGGAATATTCCTGCACTTCTAGTGCAAGAATCAAGAAAATCCATACACTAGAAGCTGTTTTATCCAGCTTTTTGGCAGGCAAGTCCTGTATATGAAAAGAAATTTGGCACTCTAAGGTACCTCGCTCATAACTTTGGTTCTAGTACTCAGATTAATTTGATTTTTACTTTAAAAGTTTCCTTGGAATATTCCTGAGCTTCCCGTGCAAGAATCAAGACAATCCATAAACAAGAAGCTTTTTTATCTACATTTTTGGAAGATATGTCCCAGTCTTAAGTAACTTGCTCCATAACTCTAGTTCTGGTACTCAGGCTACTATGATTTTTACGTTACAAGTTTCTTGGAATATTCATGAGCTTCCAGTGAAAGAATCAAGAAAATCCATGCCCTAGACGCTGTTTTATCCAGTTTTTTGACAAGCATGTGCTGATTATCAGAAGAAATTTATCACTTTTGGGTACCTTGCTTCATAACTTGGGTTCTACTCCTCAGATTAATTTGATTTTTGCTTTAAAAGCTTGCTTGGAATATTCCTGAGCTTCGAGTGCAAAAATCAAGACAATCCATGCCCTAGAAGCTTTTTTATCCAGGTTTTTAGAAGGCATTTCCTTTATATGAAAAGAAATTTATCACTCTTGGGTTCCTTGTTCATAACTTTGGTTCTAGTACTCAGATTACTGTGTTGCTTACTTTAAAAAATTCATTGCAATATTCCTGAGCTTCCAATACTAGAATCAAGAATATCCATGAACTAGAAACTTTTTTATCCAGGTTTTTGGAGAGCATGTTTTGTATGCAAGAAGAAACTTGTTTCTGTGGGGTACCTTGCTCCATAACTTTGGTTCTAGTACTCAGATTAGTTTGATTCTTACTTTAAAAGTTTCCTTGGAATATTCCTGAGCTTCCAGTGCAAGAGTCAAGAAAATCCATGCACTAGAAGCTGTTTTATCCAGCTTTTTGGCAGGCAAGTCCTGTATATGAAAAGAAATTTGGCACTCTAAGGTACCTCGCTCATAACTTTGGTTCTAGTACTCAGATTAATTTGATTTTTACTTTAAAAGATTTCTTGGAATATTCCTGAGCTTCTCGTGCAAGAATCAAGAAAATCCATGAACAAGAAGCTTTTTTATCCACATTTTTGGAAGATATGTCCCAGTCTTCAGTAACTTGCTCCATTACTCTAGTTCTGATACTCAGGCTACTTTGATTTTTACGTTACAAGTTTCTTGGAATATTCATGAGCTTCCAGTGAGAGAATCAAGAAAATCCATGCCCTAGAAGCTGTTTTATCCAGTTTTTTGACAAGCATGTGCTGATTATCAGAAGAAATTTGTCACTCTTGGGTACCTTGCCCCATAACTTTGGTTCTAGTACTCAGATTACTGTGATGCTTACTTTAAAAACTTCCTTGCAATATTTCTGAGCTTCCAGTACTAGAATCAAGAATATCCATGAACTAGAAACTTTTTTATCCAGGTTTTTGGAGGGCATGTTTTGTATGCAAGAAGAAACTTGTTTCTCTGGGGTACCTTGCTCCATAACTTTGGTTCTAGTACTCAGATCAATTTGATTCTTACTTTAAAAGTTTCTTTGGAATATTCCTGAGCTTCCAGTGCAAGAGTCAAGAAAATCCATGCACTAGAAGCTTTTTTATCCACATTTTTGGAAGACATGTCCCAGTCTTAAGTAACTTGCTCCATAACTCTAGTTCTGGTACTCAGGCTACTTTGATTTTTACGTAACAAGTTTCTTGGAATATTCCTGAGCTTCCAGTGCAAAAATCAAAAAAATCCATGCCCTAGAAGCTTTTTTATCCAGGTTTTTAGAAGGCATTTCCTTTATATAAAAGAAATTTATCACTCTTGGGTTCCTTGTCCATAACTTTGGTTCTAGTACTCAGATTACTGTGATTCTTACTTTAAAAACTTCCTTGCAATATTCCTGAGCTTCCAATACTAGAATCAAGAATATCCATGAACTAGAAACTTTTTTATCCAGGTTTTTGGAGGGCATGTTTTGTATGCAAGAAGAAACTTGTTTCTCTGGGGTACCTTGCTCCATAACTTTGGTTCTAGTACTCAGATCAATTTGATTCTTATTTTAAAAGTTTCTTTGGAATATTCCTGAGCTTCCAGTGCAAGAGTCAAGAAAATCCATGCACTAGAAGCTTGTTTATCCAGGTTTTTGGAAGGCATGTCTTGTATATGAGAAAAAATGTGTCACTCTTGGATACCTTGCTCTATAACTTTGTTTCTAGTACGCAGATTACTTTGATTTTTATTTTTAAAACATCTTTGGAATATTCCTGCACTTCTAGTGCAAGAATCAAGAAAATCCATACACTAGAAGCTGTTTTATCCAGCTTTTTGGCAGGCAAGTCCTGTATATGAAAAGAAATTTAGCACTCTAAGGTACCTCGCTCATAACTTTGGTTCTAGTACTCAGATTAATTTGATTTTTCCTTTTAAAGTTTCCTTGGAATATTCCTGAGCTTCCCGTGCAAGAATCAAGAAAATCCATGAACAAGAAGCTTTTTTATCCACATTTTGGGAAGACATGTCCCAGTCTTAAGTAACTTGCTCCATAACTCTAGTTCTGATACTCAGGCTACTTTGATTTTTACGTTACAGGTTTCTTGGAATATTCCTGAGCCTCCAGTGAGAGAATCAAGAAAATCCATGCCCTAGAAGCTGTTTTATCCAGTTTTTTGACAAGCATGTGCTGATTATCAGAAGAAATTTATCTTTTTTGGGTACCTTGCTTCATAACTTGGGTTCTACTCCTCAGATTAATTAGATTTTTACTTTAAAAGCTTGCTTGGAATATTCCTGAGCTTCGAGTGCAAAAATCAAGACAATCCATACACTAGAAGCTTTTTTATCCAGGTTTTTGTAAGGCATGTCTTGTATATGAGTAAAAATGTGTCACTCTTGAATACCTTGCTCCATAACTTTGGTTCTAGTACTCAGATTACTTTGATTTTTCCTTTTTAAGTTTCCTTGAAATATTCCTGAGCTTCCAGTGCAAGAGTCAAGAAAATCCATGCACTAGAAGATTTTTTATCCAGGTTTTTGGAAGGCATATCTCAGTCTTACGTACCTTGCTCCATAACTTTGGTTCTAGTACTCAGATCAATTTGATTTTCACTTTGAAAGTCTCCTTAGAATATTCCTAAGCTTCCCGTGCAAGAATCAAGAAAATCCATGCATTAGAAACTCTTTTATCCAACATTTCCTCAGTTCAACCCACCTCAAACAAAAACATTAATAACTCTCTTGCTATTCAAGCTAGACACTTGATTCAAAAACCATTTTACAACTCATAAAGCAACTTTCACACACATCTTGAGCATTTTCCAAAAATACAAATCTGGATAACCGTTTTAACTTTCACGCCAGATCGACAACCATTTCCACTACCTGGAAATCCAGGCGCTGGAAAGCAAACGGGGGAACCACCTGAGCTTGACCATCAACGACAAGGTCTACTCATTCCTGACGGGCGAGGACTCCTCCAACAGTACCGAGGTGGACAACATGATCGGGGCGTTAAATAACGCCGTGCGGAACATTTTTCCCACGGTACCTCTGCAGCACATCATTAAAAAAGTAACCGTTAGCGACTTGTTTCGATAGCAAATTTAATAACGACGGAATGTTCCCGCTACAGATCGAAGTCATTCCGAGCACCAGGTTACAGCAATTACGCGATTTGGAGGCGATAGCGAGCAGCAGGAGGGAGGTGGGGCCCTGCGGCGGGTTTTCCACCCAATACGCCTGCTACTGCGATTACCACGGCATGACTTACCGCGAGGAAGTCGCCTGGGACGTGGACAACATTTATTTCTCCCTCAATACGCGCGAGTTGAACTTGAAGGACTTCGAGTATCTGGATCAGAAGTAAATTAATTTTTCTCGCTATAATTTGTTATAAACTGATGGTGAAATTTCCCTTTTTTTAAGGGACCTGATACCGATAATAAACGCCCTCGAATACAACACGTGGTTCAGCAAACTGAGGGCGAACCAGGTGAGGTTGTCCCACGACAATTTGGACAAGATCCTGCACGTGTTGCGGAAAAGTTTGAACCTGGAGGAGCTCTATTTGGACAATTTGGGCCTGAAGGGGGATTTCGTTAATAAACTGTCGAATACGCTCAAGTTGAATCCGGTTTCGGCCTTGCATACTTTGGATTTGAGTCATAACCCCATCGAGGATAAGGGTAAGACAGCGGGAAATTCTGTTGTTTTTGAGCCTTTTTTTGTTAGAAGTGTTGAAAAGTCTAGGGTGGTTGTGTTTTTTTGGAATGTTGGTAAGCTTCCAGTGAAATAAACAATAAATTTCAGGAGTTAGAGTGTTTTTTATCTAGGTTTTTAATGTGAGGAAAATTGTCGTTTTTGGGTAATTTGCTTCATAACTTTAGTTATAGTGCTCAAATTGTTTTCATTTTTGTTTTAGAACTTTCCCCGGAATATTCTTAAGCTTTTAGTACAAAAATAAAGAAGATCCGTGCACTGGAACTTTTTTTATCCAGGCTTTTCCAAGGCATGTCTTGTACGCGTAAAGAAATTTGTGACCCTTGGGTAATTTGGTTGAAATCTTCGGTTCTACCGCATAGATTGCTTTCATTTTTATTTTAAAAGTTTCCTTGGAATATTCTTAAGCTTCCAGTAAAAGAATTAACCAAATCCATGAACTAGAACCCTTTTTATCCAGCTTTTTCCAAAGCAAGTCTTGTATGTGTAAAGAAATTTGTAACCCTTGCATAACTTGGTTTATAACTTTGGTCCTAGTGGTCATATTGCTTTCATTTTTATTTTAAAAGTTTCTTTGGAATATTCTTAAGCTTTTAGTAAAAGAATCAACCAAATCCATGAACTAGAACCTTTTTTATCCAGCTTTTTCCAAAGCATGTCTTGTATGTGTAAAGAAATTTGTAACCCTTGCATAACGTGGTTTATAACTTTGGTCCTAGTGGTCATATTGCTTTCATTTTTATTTTAAAAGTTTCTTTGGAATATTCTTAAGCCTCCAGTTAAAGAATCAACCAAATCCATGAACTAGAACCTTTTTTATCCAGCTTTTTCCAAAGCATGTCTTGTATGTGTAAAAAAATTTGTAACCCTTGCATAACGTGGTTTATAACTTTGGTCCTAGTGGTCATATTGCTTTCATTTTTATTTTAAAAGTTTCTTTGGAATATTCTTAAGCTTCCAGTTAAAGAATCAACCAAATCCATGAACTAGAACCCTTTTTTTCCAGCTTTTTCCAAAGCAAGTCCTGTATGTGTAAAGAAATTTGTAACCCTTCGATAACTTATTTTATAACTTTGGCCCTAGTGCTTGGATTGGTTTCATTTTTATTTTAAAAGTTTATTTAGAATATTCTTAAGCTTCCAATTAAAGAATCAACCAAATCCATGAACTAGAACCTTTTTTATCCAGCTTTTTCCAAAGCATGTCTTGTATGTGTAAAGAAATTTGTAACCCTTGCATAACGTGGTTTATAACTTTGGTCCTAGTGGTCATATTGCTTTCATTTTTATTTTAAAAGTTTCTTTGGAATATTCTTAAGCTTCCAGTAAAAAAATCAACCCAATCCATGAACTAAAACCCTTTTTATCCAGCTTTTTCCAAAGCAAGTCTTGTATGTGTAAAGAAATTTGTAACCCTTGCATAACGTGGTTTATAACTTTGGTCCTAGTGGTCATATTGCTTTCATTTTTATTTTAAAAGTTTCCTTGGCATATTCCTAAGCTTCCAGTGAAAGAAACAACGAAATCCATGGATAAGAATCTTTTTTATTGAAGTTTTCCTCAGTTCACCCTTACCTTCAATAACTTTCTTCCTATTAAAGATATCCTCTTGATTCCAAGACTAATTTTCCTGAAATTTTTAGGGGCGAGTTACTTGAGCCAGTGCATCGGTCGTCTGCCCAAAGGGCTGGTGCACATAAACGTATCCCATTGCGGGTTCAGTTCCAAAGGCGTGAATCACGTGTTTGCCGCCCTCTGCGCGAACCCCGCCAACTTTAACACCCTCGCGTACCTCAATTTGAGCGGGAACAGTCTCAAGGACGACGTCACGCATTTAATTAATTTTTTTTCGCAATCGAACGCGTTACAGCACATCGATATATCCTCGACGGACGTCGTATTGGAAAACGTAAGTCGGTGCTCTCGATTGAAAATCGTCGCTATAATAAGTAAATGAATGTTTTTAAAGCTTTTTGGGGCTTTGGTGAAGGGCTGCACCACGAACCTGGTGCACCTGAACGTCTCCCGGAACCCTTTTAGCACCAAGAAGAACAAAGAGGCCCCGGTGTCCTTTAAGCAGTTCTTTAGCAGCACCTTGAACTTGAAATATTTGAATATTTCGCATATTGTTAAGTGGCCCCAGGAGGCTCTCAAGTAAGTGCCCTTTTGTCCTCCTCTATTGTCCATAAAATCGTCATTTGTTTTTAGGAACTTACTGCTAGGGTTAGCGTGTAACGAATTTACCAAAGAAATGACTTTAGACTTAAGTAATAACGGATTGGGGAGTCACGGGGCGCACGTGTTGGAGTCCTGCGTCCACGGGGTCCGGTGCATTTCTAGTCTGGATATTTCCGATAATAGTGAGTCCCGACTTTAACCCTATTGACTTTTTTTTATGTTCGGTACTAAATTTCCTCTTTTTCGGTCTGATTTTCGTGAAAATCGGTGAAGGATTGGCCGAGATTGAGGGAATTTTGTCCAGAAATTGTTTGTTCATTTGAGGCCACGCCCATATCGGTTGTACAGGCTGTCCCGAATTTGATGGTGACTTTTTTGGTAAAGTAACTCAATAGGTTTTATATCATACCAAAATCAGTCAAATCGTTTTAGGAGTTTTCGAAATATTTGGATTTTTGTAAAGCCTTTGACAGTATCAAGATTTTTTCAATGTATTGAAAAACTGCTCAATAATTCGAAAATGGTTGCATTTAGCAGGAAACTTGTAAGGACCTTTTTGGTAGCACAACTAATTGCCTTTCATATGACATTAAAATCAATAAAATCCTTCAGGGAGTTTTCAAAATATTTCGATTTTTGTAAAGCCTTTGACACTATCAAATTTTTTTCAATGTATTGAAAAACTGCTTAATAACTCGAAAATGGTTGCATTTAACAGAAAACTTGTAAGAACCTTTTTGGTAGCACAACTAATTGGCTTTCATAGGACACTAAAATCAATAAAATCCTTCAAGGAGTTTTCAAAATATTTGGATTTTTCTAAAGCCTTTGACAGTATCAAATTTTTTTTCAATGCATTGAAAAACTGCTCAATAACTGGAAAACGGTTGCATTTAGCAGGAAACTTGTAAGGACCTTTTTGGTAGCACAACTAATTGGCTTTCATATGACACTAAAACCAATAAAATTCTTCAAGGAGTTTTCAAAATATTTGGATTTTTGTAAAGCCTTTGACAGTATCAATTTTTTTTCAATGTATTGAAAAACTGCTTAATAACTCGAAAACGGTTACATTTAGCAGGAAACTTGTAAGGACCTTTTTGGTAGCACAACTAAGTGGCTTTCATATGACACTAAAATCAATAAAATCCTTCAAGGAGTTTTCAAAATATTTCGATTTTTCTAAAGCCTTTGACAGTATCAAGATTTTTTCAATGTATTGAAAAACTGCTCAATAACTCGAAAATGGTTGCATTTAGCAGGAAACTTGTAAGGACCTTTTTGGTAGCACAACTAATTGGCTTTCATATGATAGTAAAATCAATAAAATCCTTCAAGGGGTTTTCAAAATATTTGGATTTTCGTAAGGCCCTTGGCAGTATCAATTTTTTTTTCAATGTATTGAAAAACTGCTCAATAACTCGAAAACGGTTACATTTAGCAGGAAACTTGTAAGGACCTTTTTGGTAGCACAACTAATTGGCTTTCATGTGACACTAAAATCAATAAAATCCTTCAAGGAGTTTTCAAAATATTAGGATTTTTCTAAAGCCTTTGACAGTATCAAGATTTTTTCAATGCATTGAAAAACTGCTCAATAACTCGAAAACGGTTACATTTAGTAGGAAACTTATAAGGACCTTTTTGGTAGCACAACTAATTGCCTTTCATATGACACTAAAATCAATAAAATCCTTCAAGGAGTTTTCAAAATATTTGGATTTTTGTAAAGCCTTTGACAGAATCAAGATTTTTTTAATGCATTGAAAAACTGCTCAATAATTCGAAAATGGTTGCATTTAGCAGGAAACTTGTAAGGACCTTTTTGGTAGCACAACTAATTGGCTTTCATATGACAGTAAGATCACTAAAATCCTTCAAGGAGTTTTCAAAATATTTCGATTTTTGTAAAGCCTTTGACAGTATCAATTTTTTTTTCAATGTGTTGAAAAACTGCTCAATATCTCGAAAACGGTTGCATTTACCAGGAGACTTGTAAGGATCTTTTTAGTAGCACAACTAATCGGCTTTCATATTACAGTAAAATCAAAAAAATCCTTCAAAGAGTTTTCAAAATATTTGGATTTTTGTAAAGCCTTTGACAGTATCAAGATTTTTTGAATTCATTGAAAAACTGCTCAATAACTCGAAAATGGGTACATTTAGCAGAAAACTTGTAAGGACCTTTTCGGTAGCACAACTAATTGGCTTTCATATGACAGTAAAATCAATAAAATCCTTCAAGGAGTTTTCAAAATATTTGGATTTTTGTAAAGCCTTTGACAGTATCAAATTTTTTTTCAATGTATTGAAAAACTGCTCAATAACTGGAAAATGGTTGCATTTAGCAGGAAACTTGTAAAGACCTTTTTAGTAGCACAACTAATTGGCTTTCATATGACAGTAAAATCAATAAAATCCTTCAAGGGATTTTCAAAATATTTGGATTCTTGTAAAGCCTTTGACAGTATCAATTTTTTTTTTAATATATTGAAAAACTGCTCAATAACTCGAAAACGGTTGCATTTAGCAGGAAACTTGTAAGGACCTTTTTAGTAGCACAACTAATTGGCTTTCATATGACAGTAAAATCAATAAAATCCTTCAAGGGATTTTCAAAATATTTGGATTCTTGTAAAGCCTTTGACAGTATCAATTTTTTTTTTAATATATTGAAAAACTGCTCAATAACTCGAAAACGGTTGCATTTAGCAGGAAACTTGTAAGGACCTTTTTGGTAGCACAACTAATTGGCTTTCATATGACAGTAAAATCAATAAAAACCTTCAAGGAGTTTTCAAAATATTTGGATTTTTGTAAAGCCTTTGACAGTATCAATTTTTTTTTCAATGTGTTGAAAAACTGCTCAATAACTCGAAAATGGTTGCATTTAGCAGGAGACTTGTAAGGATCGTTTTAGTAGCACAACTAATTGGCTTTCATATGACAGTAAAATCAATAAAAACCTTCAAGGAGTTTTCAAAATATTTGGATTTTTGTAAAGCCTTTGACAGTATCAAATTTTTTTTCAATGTATTGAAAAACTGCTCAATGACTCGAAAATGGTTGCATTTAGCAGGAAACTTGTAAGGACCTTTTTGGTAGCACAACTAATTAGCTTTCATATGACAGTAAAATCAATAAATCCTTCAAGGAGTTTTCAAAATATTTGGATTCTTGTAAAGCCTTTGACAGTATCAAATTTTTTTCAATGTATTGAAAAACTACTCAATAACTCAAAAATGGTTGCATTTAGCAGGAAACTTGTAAGGATCTTTTTGGTAGCACAACTAATTGGCTTTCATATGACAGTAAGATCAATAAAATCCTTCAAGGGGTTTTCAAAATATTTGGATTTTTGTAAAGCCTCTGACAGAATCAAGATTTTTTGAATGCATTGAAAAACAACTCAATAACTTCAAAACAGTTGCGTCTACAAGGAAACTTGTAAAGACCTTTTTTGTAAAGTAACTCATTGGCTTTCCTATGACACTAAAACCACTAAAATCCTTTAAGAAGTTTTCAAAATAATTGGCTTTGTGTAAAGCCTTTGACCGTATCAAGATAATCATGCACCCTCGAATTCGGGACCACCTGTACCCCTTACTACCTCATTAAAACAAACAAAAAACGACATTTTTAGATATGGACTCCGACTTGTGCAATGTAATCTTAGCAATAAGCAAAAATAAATCCCTAAAACACTTAAATATGGGGCGCAGTATGAAGAAACATTTGTCCCTGATAATGGACTCGGTGGTGCAAGTGATCCAGGACGACGAGTGTATCCTGCAAAGTCTCATAATTCCCGATTGCCGTTTAAGGGGCGATTTGTACAATTTACTGAACGCATTGGGGGACAATAAATCGTTGGAAATGTTGGACATAAGCGGAAATCTCATCGGGGATTCCGGGGCGAGACTGTTGGCCAAAGCGTTACAAATCAACGGAAAACTGAAAACGATCGTGCTGGATCGCAATAATATCAGTTTGCAGGGGTACCACGATATCGCGTACGCTTTGGAGAGCAACAGGTACCACCCCACCGGAATACTTTTCCGTGCGTATTTATGGTAATTTTTGCACTTTAAGGACCCTACAGTACATTCCGTTTCCGATTTTCGACGTGGCGCCTTGCATGAAAGCGTCCGCGGAACGAACCGATCTGGTGATGAGGAAAATTCAGGATTTGCTGAACAGGAACGTGTCGTTTAAGCAGCATTCGACGAAGCATTTGTCCTTGCAGCCCGGATTTTTGCTTAGTTCCAAGCAGCAAGCGTTAGAAAGGTAGGAAAGTCGTGGGTACCTCGGGGCATAACTTTGGTTCTGGTGCTCGGATTGTGTTGATTTGTGTTTTAAAAGTTTTTCTGAAATGTTTTTAAGCCTTTGGTGTAAAATTCATGAAAATCCATGCAGTAGAACTTTTTTTATCGAGCTTTTTGGAAAGCGTGTCTTGTAGGTGAGAAGAAATTTGGCACTCCTAGGTAACTGTGCCATAACTTTGGTTCTAGTACTAGAATTGTTTTCATTTTTATTTTAAAAGTTTCCTTGGGATGTTCTTAAGCTTTTGGGGTAAGAATCAAGAAAATCCATGCACTAGAACTTTTTTTATCCAGATTTTTGGAAGGCATGTCCTGTAAACAGCAAGAAATTTGTAACTCCTGGGTAACTTGTGCCATAACTTTGGTTCTAGTGCTCAGATCACTTTGATTTTTGCTTTTAAAGTTTCCATGGAATATTTTTAAGCTTCTAGCATAAGAATCAAGAAAATCTATGGACTAGAACTTTTTTTATCCAAGTTTTTGGAAGGCATGTCCTGTAAACAGCAAGAAATTTGTAACTCCTGGGTAACTTGTGCCATAACTTTGGTTCTAGTGCTCAGAGTACTTTGATTTTTGCTTTTAAAGTTTCCGTGGAATGTTTTTAAGCTTCTAGCACAAGAATCAAGAAAATCTATGCACTAGAACATTTTTTATCCAGATTTTTGGGAGGCATGTCCTGTAAACAGCAAGAAATTTGTAACTCCTGGGTAACTTGTGCCATAACTTTGGTTCTAGTGCTCAGAGTACTTTGATTTTTGCTTTTAAAGTTTCCGTGGAATGTTTTTAAGCTTCTAGCACAAGAATCAAGAAAATCTATGCACTAGAACTTTTTTTATCCAGATTTTTGGGAGGCATGTCCTGTAAACAGCAAGAAATTTGTAACTCCTGGGTAACTTGTGCCATAACTTTGGTTCTAGTGCTCAGAGTACTTTGATTTTTGCTTTTAAAGTTTCCGTGGAATGTTTTTAAGCTTCTAGCACAAGAATCAAGAAAATCTATGCACTAGAACTTTTTTTATCCAAATTTTTGGAAGGCATGTCCTGTAAACAGCAAGAAATTTGTAACTCCTGGGTAACTTGTGCCATAACTTTGATTCTAGTGCTTAGATCACTTTGATTTTTGCTTTTAAAGTTTCCATGGAATATTTTTAAGCTTGTAGCATAAGAGTCAAGAAAATCTATGCACTAGAACTTTTTTTATCCAAATTTTTGGAAGGCATGTCCTGTAAACAGCAAGAAATTTGTAACTCCTGGGTAACTTGTGCCATAACTTTGGTTCTAGTGCTCAGATCACTTTGATTTTTGCTTTTTAAGTTTCCATGGAATATTTTTAAGCTTTTGGCGTAAGAATCAAGAAAATCCATGCACTAGAACATTTTTTATCCAGCTTTTTGGAAAGCAAGTCTTCTAATGGACAAGAAACTTATCACCCTTAGGTAACTTGCATCATAACTTTAGTTCTAGTACTCAGATTTTCTTCATTTTTCTTTTAAAAGTTTCCTTGGAAAATTCTTAAGCTTTCGGTACATGAATCAAGCAAATCCATTCACCAGAACCTTTTTTATCCAGCTTTTTCTCCAATACTTAAAATTTTAAGTGTCTTATTTTCCCCTTATGGTAGACTGGTAACGCAAACCGAAGAGGCGATAAAAGTTTCCTTCGGCAGCGACTCTAACGACATCAACCAGGCCGTTGACGTGATTCGCGACGCGGAAAACTGCAAACAGTTGCTGATTCGGCTGCAGGAGGTCGCGCAGCACCGTAACGACAAACATCCGGTCGAAGAACGGCTGCAACAAGTCTCCGGTGATATTTACAATAGCGTTTGTGATAGTATACAAGTGAGCGGTGGAAATTCGGTGGAAAATCATCGAGGGAAAACTGATTTAATTTCCTTTTTAGGTGATGATCGAGAAAATGTTGAAAACGTGTAGGGAACAGTGTCCGTACGTCTTAAGGGACGACCAGGTGGTGCAGGATATTAAGAAAGAGTGCAAGAAAAAGAAGCAGATCCCGTTGGATTTTGTGCAGAGTTGCGTGAGGCACCAAGCCGGTGTAGATATTATGAATAGACTGAGGTAAATGCTAGTAAAACCATTTTTTTTTTGTTTTTGGGTGGTATGGGGTAAATCCTTCAATAAAATTTGTCCTATAGGTTAGATTGCTTTGGTTTTAGTTTTAAAAGTTTCTTTGGAATGTTTTTAAGCTTTAGTACAAGAATGATGAAAATCTATGCACTAAAAGCGTTTTTATTCAGCATTTTGTAAAGTATGTCTTGTAAGTCATCGGAAATTGTCACTCTTAGGTAATTTGCTTCATAACTTTTGTTCTGGTGCTCAGATTACGTTGATTTTAGTTTTAAAAGTTTCTTTGGAATGTTTTTAAGCTTTTAGTACAAGAATCATGAAAATCCATGCACTAAAAGCTTTTTTATTCAGTTTTTTGTAAAGTGTATCTTGTATGTCATCAGAAATTGTCACTCTTAGGTAATTGGCTTCATAACTTTTGTTCTAGTGCTCAGATTGCCTTGATTTTCTTTTTAAAAGTTTCCTTGGAATGTTTTTAAGTTTTTAGTACAAGAATCATGAAAATCCATGCACTAAAAGCTTTTTTATTCAGTTTTTTGTAATGTGTATCTTGTATGTCATCAGAAATTGTCACTCTTAGGTAATTTGCTTCATAACTTTTGTTCTGGTGCTCAGATTGCCTTGATTTTGGTTTTAAAAGTTTCCTTGGAATGTTTTCAATCTTTTAGTACAAGAATCATGAAAAACCATGCACTAAAAGCTTTTTTATTCAGCTTTTTATAAAGTATGTCTTGTAAGTCATCGGAAATTGTCACTCTTAGGTAATTTGCTCCATAACTTTGGTTCTGGTGTTAAGATTGCCTTGATTTTGGTTTTAAAAGTTTCCTTGAAGTTCTTTTAAGCTTCTAGTATAAGAATCATGAAAATCCATGCACTAAAAGCTTTTTTATTCAGCTTTTTGTAAAGTATGTCTTGTAAGTCATCGGAAATAGTCACTCTTAGGTAATTTGCTTCATAACTTTTGTTCTGGTGTCAAGATTGCCTTGATTTTGGTTTTAAAAGTTTCCTTGGAATATTTTCAATCTTTTAGTACAAGAATCATGAAAAACCATGCACTAAAAGCTTTTTTATTCAGCTTTTTATAAAGTATGTCTTGTAAGTCATCGGAAATTCTCACTCTTAGGTAATTTGCTCCATAACTTTGGTTCTGGTGTCAAGATTGCCTTGATTTTGGTTTTAAAAGTTTCCTTGAAATTCTTTTAAGCTTCTAGTATAAGAATCATGAAAATCCATGCACTAAAAGCTTTTTTATTCAGCTTTTTGTAAAGTATGTCTTGTATGACATCGGAAATTGTCATTCTTAGGTAATTTGCATCATAACTTTTGTTCTGGTGCTCAGATTGCCTTGATTTTTGTTTTAAAAGTTTCCTTGGAATGTTTTTAAGCTTTTAGTACAAGAATCATGAAAATCCATGCACTAAAAGCTTTTTTATTCAGTTTTTTGTAAAGTGTATCTTGTATGTCATCGGAAATTGTCACTCTTAGGTAATTTGCTCCATAACTTTGGTTCTGGTGCTCAGATTGCCTTGATTTTGGTTTTAAAAGTTTCCTTGGAATGTTTTCATTTTTTTAGTGCATGAATCTTGAAAATCCATGCACTAGAAGCTTTTTTATTCAGCATTTTGTGAAGTATGTCTTGTATGTCATCGGAAATTGTCACTCTTAGGTAATTTGCTTCATAACTTTTGTTCTGGTTCTCAGATTGCTTTGGTTTTAGTTTTAATAGTTTCCTTGGAATGTTTTTAACCTTTTAGTGCAAGAATCATGAAAATCCATGCCCCAGAAGCTTTTTTATTCAGCTTTTTGTAAAGTATGTCTTGTTTGTCATCGGAAATTGTCACTCTTAGGTAATTTGCTCCATAACTTTGGTTCTGGGATCAATATTGCCTTGATTTATACTTTAAAACTTTCCTTGAAATATTCCCTAACTTCCAGTAAAAGAATCAAGCAAATCCATACACTAGAAGCTTTACTATCCCCCTTTTTGAAAGCCCCACCTTAGGTAATCAAAAAAACCACTAATACATAAAAAAATCTCTTTATTATCAACACAAACATTAACATTCGTTATTCCTAAACCAATCCTGGATCCACAAAACAATCCTCTCCAGATTCTCCTGTAACTGTACCTCGGTAACACTGGTGATTTCGTGCACAATATCCGCTTTATAAGAGTTCTTGGCTTCGTCCAATATAACCTTAAAAAAAATACTCAACTTTCAAAGGTTTCTCCCCCTCAATAAACTCCTGAAAAACTCACTTGAAATATCTCGCAGTCGATGTTATCCTCCAGTTTCTTACCCTCGTAACCTCTTCCTCTTAACCTATCGTATAATGTTGTGTTATCTGCCCTCAGTACAAAGACCACATCAAACCACCTCTCTAAAAGGGGTTTTAATTAATCTTTAATTAATTGTGTCTTTTTAATGCCTGAAACCTACCTGGAAAGAACTCACAACTGTGGTAATCCACAATATTCCCACCTTGGCACATGATCTCCTCGAGGCCATCGAGGAGTTTGTCTTCATCTAATATGGGGCACTTGTATTCCTAAAAAAATTGAATGGAGCATTATGGGGCAATAGAGGGGGCCTTCCTAAAGGACCTACCTCGTCGTACTCCTCCAAACAGTTATTTTCCTTGGCGATTTTCGATATTTCCAGCCAACGCATGCCAGTTTTCTCGGCTAATTGGGCGCACAAGGTGGATTTCCCTACGCCCGGGGTACCGGTTATCAGGATATTGGGGGCGTCCCTTTTTATATTCGGGACACACTCCATGTCCATTGCCATTTTCCAATTGATTTATCTAAGGAAATCACATTTTCCAAACAACAACAACAATGAATGTTTTGATTCTGTTAACCTCACTTTCTCGTTTGACGTATGAAAAACATGGTCGACGCCCCACTGTTGGGCGGGAAATTTGAATTGTGTTTTGTTAAATTTTGTGGGAGTCAAAGATTAATTGTTTTTAATTGTTCAGCTGAGGCTTTAAGGGGCTTTTTAAAGTTTCTTTATTAAATAAAGGTCAGACTTATGAGGAAATGTTGCTTTTACTGGTGTATGAGAAGAAGTTCAGGTTGTCTCAGGTAAATTGGTTCATAACTTCGGTTGTGCTGCTCAGATTACCTTAGTTTTTGTTGTGAAAGTTTCTTTGGAATGTTCTTTAACTTTTAGTGAAAGAATCAAGAAAATCCATCCAGTATACGCTATTTTATCCAGGTTTTTGTGAGGCATGTCCTGTATATGAGAAGAAATTTGTCAGTCTTTAGTACCTTGCTTCATAACTTTGGTTCTGGTACTCAGATTGCTTTGATTTTTACTTTAAAATGTTCCCTGGAATATTTCTGAGCTTTCAGAGTAAGTATCAAGAAAATCCATCCAGTATACGCTACTTTATCCACGTTTTTCTGAGGCATATCCTGTAAATGAGAAGAAATTTGTCACTCTTGAGTACCTTGCTTCATAATTTTGGTTCTAGTACTCAGATTACTTTGATTTTTACTTTAAAACGTTCCCTGGAATATTTCTGAGCTTTCAGAGTAAGTATCAAGAAAATCCATCCAGTAGACGCTATTTTATCCAGGCTTTTGTGAGGCATGTCCTGTATATGAGAAGAAATTTGTCAGTCTTGAGTATCTTGCTTCATAACTTTGGTTCTGGTACTCAGAGTACTTTGACTTTTACTTTAAAAGTTTCCTTGGAATATTCCTCGACTTCTAGTATAAGAGCCAAGAAAATTCACGCCCTAGAAGTTTTTTTATCCAGGTTTTTGTGAACCTTATCCCTTTTTTCCTAGGGAATTAAACTTGGTGATGGCCTCAGAATTGAGCGAGCAAGTAACAGACGAGGTCTACGAGGCTTTAATGCAAAGTTACAAGATCCTGGTGGGCGATGAGAGCGCGATTCGCATCGACTCGCCCCCCCGCAGGTCCAGGTTGAGTAGTACTGACAGTTCGAGACATGGGGCGAGTGACATGTCTATTACGGACAGTACCAGTCACATTAGCGATCATTCCCCGATGGTAAGAACCAACAATAAATTTATATAAAACTGAATTTTTCAACCGAAATTTTGTTTATTTTCATGCAGATGTTGGAATATTTGAACTTAGTAAGTCACTTTTTAAATGGACGTAGTTATGCATGAATTTTTGTTAGATTATCGAAAATTCTCAATAACTTCTTTATTTTGAGATTTAAGTGAAAATGTTACTTTAGATGATCTGTAGGGCTTTTAATGTGGAATCCAACGGTAAAAGAAAATTGTAAATTTTGCCAATAGTTTTCGAGAAAATGCCAGGAAACTGTTTAGGGGTTTTTCCCAATTTTCTGGAAAACTATTGGGAATAAAAATTATTTTTTTAATACATCTGATGCGCGTTAACATTTGAAGCAACTTTAATTATAACAATTTTTTTCTGCAGGCAATGGTTTTTCCGGAAAAAAATAAAAACCGATATTTTTCCAGAGTGGAATGGATTTTCGGAAATTCGGATATAACTTTTTTTTGGTACATTTTCCAAAAAAACTTTATTAAGCTTTTCTGCATGATTTTAGATGTTCTATCGACGTACCAAAAAAAAATTAATTTAAAAAAAAAATTTTTTTTTTTTAATTTTTCACCAAAAAAATTGTCAATTTTTCAAAAATCGTCCATAACTCCTTTATTTTGAAATTTACGACTAAAAGTTATTTTACATAATTTGTAGTATTTTTGATAAGGAATCCAATGGTAGAAGAAAATTTTTGATTTTCCCAATAGTTTTCGAGAAAATTCGGGAAAACTGTTTAGAGGTTTTTCCCAATTTTCTGGAAAACTATTGAAGATAGAAATTATTTTTCTGTTGCATCTGATGCGCATTGATATTTCAAATAACTTTTATTATAACAATTTTTTTCTGAAGTCAATAGTTTTTCCGGAAAAAAATAAAAACTGAAATATTGGAAATTTTCCTACCCCTTTGGATTTTTTGGCGAGACATTTTTGGATATAACTTTTTTTTGGTCCGTTTTCCAAAAAAGTTTTATTAAGCTTTTTTGAATGATTTTTGATGTTCTATCGATGTACCAAAAAAAAAATTAATTTTTTGAAAAAAAAATTTTTTTCAATTTTTTCACCAAAAATTTGTCAATTTTTCAAAAATCGCTCATAACTCCTTTATTTTGAAATTTACGACTAAAAGTTATTTTACATCATTTGTAGTATTTTTGATAAGGAATTCAATGGTAAAAGAAAATTTTTGATTTTCCCAATAGTTTTCGAGAAAATTCGGGAAAACTGTTTAGAGGTTTTTCCCAATTTTCTGGAAAACTATTGAAGATAGAAATTATTTTTCTGTTGCGTCTGATGCGCATTTACATTTCAAACAACTTTTATTATAACAATTTTTTTCTGAAGCCAATAGTTTTTCCGGAAAAAAATAAAAACTGAAATATTGGAAATTTTCCTATGGGTACCCCTTTGGATTTTTTGAGAGACATTTTTGGATATAACTTTTTTTTGGTCCGTTTTCCAAAAAAGTTTTATTAAGCTTTTTTGCATGATTTTAGATGTTCTATCGATGTACCAAAAAAAAAAATTAATTAAAAAAAAAAAAAAACATTTCAAATTTTTCACCAAAAATTTATCAATTTTTCAAAAAAGGCCCATAACTCCTTTATTTTGAAATTTACGACTAAAAGTTATTTTACATCATTTGTAGTATTTTTGATTAGGAATCCAATGGTAAAAGAAAAATTTCAATTTTCCCAATAGTTTTCGAGAAAATTCGGGAAAACTGTTTAGAGGTTTTTCCCAAATTTCTGGAAAACTATTGAAGATAGAAATTATTTTTCTGTTGCATGTGATGCGCATTTACATTTCAAATAACTTTTATTATAACAATTTTTTTCTGAAGCCAATAGTTTTTCCGGAAAAAAATAAAAACTGAAATATTCGAAATTTTCCTATGGGTACCCCTTTGGATTTTTTGGCGAGACATTTTTGGATATAACTTTTTTTTGGTCCGTTTTCCAAAAAAGTTTTATTAAGCTTTTTTGAAGGATTTTAGATGTTCTATCAATGTACCAAAAAAAAATTAATTTTTTGAGAAAATTTTTTTTTCCAAATTTTTCACCAAAAATTTGTCAATTTTTCAAAAATCGCTCATAACTTCTTTATTTTGAAATTTACGACTAAAAGTTATTTTACATCATTTGTAGTATTTTTGATTAGGAATCCAATGGTAAAAGAAAAATTTCAATTTTCCCAATAGTTTTTGAGAAAATTCGGGAAAAGTGTTTAGAGGTTTTTCCCGATTTTCTGGAAAACTATTGAAGATAGAAATTATTTTTCTGTTGCGTGTGATGTGCATTGATATTTCAAACAACTTTTATTATAACAATTTTTTTCTGAAGCCAATAGTTTTTCCGGAAAAAAATAAAAACTGAAATATTGGAAATTTTCCTATGGGTACCCCTTTGGATTTTTTGGCGAGACATTTTTGGATATAACTTTTTTTTGGTCCGTTTTCCAAAAAAGTTTTATTAAGCTTTTTTGAAGCATTTTATATATTCTATCGATGTGCCAAAAAAAAATTATTTTTTCGAAAAAAAAAATTTTTACTAAAAATTTTCCAATTTTTCAAAAATCGTCCATAACTCCTTTATTTTGAAATTTACGACTAAATATTATTCTACATCATTTGTAGCATTTTTAGAGAGGAATCTAACGGTAAAAGAAAATTTTCAATTTTCCCAATACTTTTCGAGAAAATCCAAAAAAACTGTTTAGAGCTTTCCCCCAATTTTCTGACAAACTATTGAAGTTAAAAATTAATTTTCCTTCCTAAAATTTTAACTCAATAGTTTCATTGAGTTTATGCATAACCACCTTCAACTTCCACCCTTTTTAAAGGGCATTTAATAAACAAAAGACTCTTTAAGGCCACCCCGCACTTGTCCATAAAACGCCGTAGCGTCCACACGAGAAAACTACGTCCGAAATCGGTGGTGGACAGCGTCGAGGGTCTTTCCGCGGACGACATTCCCAGTCTTTTACCCAATTTACCTGGGAAAGGGGAAGAGGAGGACTCTGTTACTGAACTCCCGAACGCCGGACAACAGCTGCAGCATTTAGTCAAGGGCATTTTCTTGAATAAAGGTTCGAATTTCGCCCTTATATTGTGCCTCAGGGGTGTATAGAGTAATTGGAAAGTTTCTTTGGGGTGTTCTGAAGGTTTTAGTGAAAAAATCATGAAAATCCGTGCATCAGAGGTTTTTTTATGCAAGTTTTTGCAAATCAGGTCCAAGGGGGAAGAGGGTCTTAGGTAACCGGGGTCATAGATCCACTTCTAGTGCTCAGATCGGGTTGGTTTTTGTTTTAAAAGTTTCTTTGGACTGTTCTAAAGCTTTTAATGAAAAAATCATGAAAATCCGCGCATTAGAACCTTTTTTATTCAATTTTCTGGAAATCAGGCCCGAGAAGAAAAGCTCCTTTTTTATTACTCTATACACCTCTGAAATCCCCCCTCCCCCCCTCCGTATAATCATGATCTAAATTTTTTTTTTTCTCTAATCAGGGCGTCCCAGGAGGGCAAAAACGCGCGCCCCCACCAGACCCGTGGTAAAGCCTCCCGACGCGCCCGATTCGGTCTCGCAGGTCTATTGACTTTTTTTTCCGTCCCTTTATTATACCGATAAATTCACGGACATTTTTCAGGATTTAATCGAGGGTCTGGACACGTTTTTCCGTCCTGGCTCGGTCACCCCCACCTCGGACGAGTGTCACTCGTTCCAGCTAGATGGCAGTCCCAATCACGAGTTTCACTCACCATGTCTGAGCGAAGATCGGAAAACGCCGAAACCGAACCGGAACTCTCCGTTATTCCGAAGTAAATTTGTGAATAAACGAAATTGTGCTTAAGTAGGGTTCTTAAATGGGGTTTTTTTTTGTATGTGTTTAGGTTTGGCCACCCCGACGCCCCGATCTCGCTCCATCGACAATTTGGAAAAGTGTTCGCCGGGATTGGCGCGAAAAACCGCCGCGGAATCGCCCCTCGGACGTCGTATGACCGGTAAGTTTACCCTCGACTCTTACCTCATCTTACCCTTAAATCTTGTGTTTTTTTGATGATTAAATGATGGATATTGGTCGGGAAAGTATTGTCTCTTTATCCTTTTTCCAGGCAATTAAAGATATCTTGCATTAAACTGAAAAAAAATTGATATTAGACGTGGCTTGACTAAAATGGCTATAGCTCATTAATTTTTTCATTTAAAGCAATGGTTTATACATCGAATTTATCCTTAAGAAGTGCCGAACAATTTACTAAAAGAATTATAGAAATTCGTCAAGGGGTTTTTGAATTATACTCAAAAGTGTCTCTTATATTCCAATTTTGACCTTCCTTAGGTCCATCCCTCGTAAATCTGAGTCTATCTCAGAAAGTTGCTGACCCACAAGGATTCTTTATATATGAAATTGTTCGTTAAGAATCGTTCTAATTTTGATTGAAAACCTCATTAGAATGCCTCAAATAGTTCTTAAATTATCCTGCGTTAAAGTGTAAGTTTTGTCAAAGAAATTGATGTTGGACATGGCTTGGCCAAAATGGCTGTAGCTTATACATTTTTTCACATAAAATGATGTTTTATTCATCGAATTTATCCTTAAGAAGTGCCAAACAATTTATTAAAAGAATTATAGAAATTCGTCAAGGGGTTTTTGAATTATACTTAAAAGTGTCCCTTATATACCAATTTTGGGCTTCCTTAGGTCCACCCTTCGCAAATCTGAGTGTATCTCAGAAAGTTGCTGACCTACAAGGATTCTTTATATATGAAATTGTTCGTTAAGAATGGCTCTAACTTTCATTGAAAACCTTATCAAAATGCCTCAAATAGTTCTTAAATTATCCTGCCTCAAAGTTTGATTTTTGTCAAAGAAATTGATACTGGACATGGCTTGGCCAAAATAGCTGTAGCTTATTAATTTTTTCACTTAAAGTGATGTTTTATACATCGAATTCATCCTTTTGAAATCCTATACACTCTACTAAAAGAATTATTAAAATTCGTCAAGGGGTTTTTGAATTATACTCAAAAGTATCCCTTATATACCAATTTTGGCCTTCTCTAGGTCCACCCTTCACAAATCTGAGTGTATCTCAGAAAGTTGCTGAGCTACAAGGAATCTTTATATATGAAATTGTTCGTTAAGAATGGCTCTAATTTTAATTGAAAACCTCATTAGAATGGCTCAAATAGTTCTTAAATCATCCTGCCTCAAAATCTGATTTTTGTCAAAGAAATTGATACTGGACATGGCTTGGCCAAAATAGCTGTAGCTTATTCATTTTTTCACTTAAAGTGATGTTTTATACATCAAATTCAACCTTAAGAAATCCTGCACAATTTACTAAAAGAATTATAAAAATTCGTCAAGGGGTTTTTGAATTATACTCAAAAGTGTCCCTTATATACCAATTTTGGCCTTCCTTAGGTCCATCCCTGGCAATTCTAAGTCTAACTCAGAAAGTTGCTGAGCTACAAAAATTCTTCGTATATGAAATTGTTTGTTAAGAATGCCTGTAACCTTGATTGAAAACCTCATTAGAATGCCTCGGCTAGTTTTTCAATTATCCTGCATTAAAGTGTAATTTTTGTCAAAGAAATTGATACTGGACTTGGCTTGGCCAAAATGGCTGTAGCTTATTCATTTTTTCACTTAAAGTGATGTTTTATACATCGAATTCATCCTTTTGAAATTCTATACGCTCTACTAAAAGAATTATTAAAATTTGTCAAGGGGTTTTTGAATTACACTTAAAAGTGTCTCTTATATTCCATTTTTGGCCTTCCTTAGGTCCATTCCTGGCAAATCGGAGTCTAACTCAGAAACTTATTAAGCTACAAGAATTCTTTATATATGAAATTGTTCGTTAAGAACCGCTCTAACTGTGATTGAAAACCTCATGAAAATGCCTCAAATAGTTCTTAAATTATCCTGCCTCAAAGCCTGATTTTTGTCAAAGAAATTGATGTTAGACATGGCTTGGCCAAAATGGCTGTAGCTTATTCATTTTTTCACTTAAAAAAATGTTTTATACATTAAATCCATCCTTAAGTAATCCTGCACAATTTACTAAAAGAATTATAGAAATTCGTCAAGGGGTTTTTGAATTACACTCAAAAGTATCTCTTATATACCAATTTTGGCCTTCCTTAGGTCCATCTATCGCAAATCTGCGTCGAGCTCAGAAAGTTGCTGAGCTACAAGGATTCTTTATATATGAAATTGTTTGTTAAGAATCGCTCTAACTTTGATTGAAAACCTCATCAAAATGCCTCAAATAGTTTTTAAATTATCCTGCCTCAAAGTCTGATTTTTGTCAAAGAAATTGATGGAAGACATGGATTGGCCAAAATGGCTGCAGCTTATTCAGTTTTTCACTTAAAGTGATGTTTTATACATCGAATTCATCCTTTTAAAATCCTATACACTCTACTAAAAGAATTATTAAAATTCGTCGAGGGGTTTTTGAATTACACTCAAAAGTATCTCTTATATACCAATTTTGGCCTTCCTTAGGTCCATCTATCGTAAATCTGAGTCTATCTCAGAAAGTTGCTGAGCTACAAGGATTCTTTATATATGATCTTGTTTGTTAAGAATTGCTCTATCTTTGATTGAAAACCTCATTAGAATGCCTCAAATAGTTCTTAAATTATTCTGCCTCAAAGTCTGATTTTTGTCAAAGAAATTGATATTAGACATGGATTGGCCAAAATGGCTGTAGCTCATTAATTTTTTCACTTAAAATAATGATTTATGCATCAAATTGATCCTTGAAAAATCCTACACAATCTACTAAAAGAATCAATAAAATTCATTGAGCGGTTTTTGAATTACACTCAAAAGTGTCTTTCGAAAATTTTTAAATATCTTCCAGGCAGTCGAGGTCATTTTTTGTTCCTTCCAACTAGCTGGAGTACATTTTTATTTGGAGTCTCTTTAAATACAGTCGCTTTGTCTTACTTCCAGACTGTTGAAGAGTCATTTTGTCCTTCTTCCAGGCTATTAGACACATTGCACCTCCTTTACAGGCCTTTAAGTCATTTTGTCCTTTTCTTGGACAGTTAAAGAGTCTCTCTGCCCTATTTCCTGTTTTCCTTCCTATTTTAGTGTCCTGATACAGTTATAGCCAATTTACACTTTTAGTTTATTTATATATCACCTATATTTTTATTGAATGTAGCTTCTTGCTAAATAAAGATATTATTTATTTATTTATTTATTTATTTATTTCCACCATCTTGGACTTCTTCCTCGATTTTGTTTCCGTCTACTTTTAGGGTAAATCCATCTATTGTGAGACTGTATAGACAGACAGTCGAACTTGTATTTTAAATAAATAAATAAATAAATTAACAGGTGACAGTTTGGTGAGTCAACAGAGCAGCGAGGGTAGTCTGACCACCGAGTCCACCTACGACCACTCGCCCTCCAGTCTAAAAGGTGAGCTCTCGAAAGCCTTGACCCTTGATCGATCATTTTTGTTTATTGTTAATAATTTGTCGATCGTAGAGGAGGCCACCGATCCGATAAAGCACTTTAAACTGAAACCGACTCAGAAACCGAGACCGTGGTCGATGGTCACGAACACGGAACAGCAAAAATCGGATCTGAGTCTTCTGAGCGACGGCTCGAGTCCGAACAATTCGACGGGGAACACCCCGGACTCGGCCGCCGACGCCCCGGACAGTTCCGAGTCGAGTTCGATCGATCGGAAATTGAAAAAAGTCGGTGAGTTGTCTTTTGTTTGTTTGTTTGTTTTTTTAATTGTTTATGCACCGCCTCATTATCGCGTTCATTTGTTTTTGCACCACTTTATGTCGCTTCTTTAATTTTGTTTTTTTTTTCTGTTGTTTCCGAAGGTGTTTTGATGAACGGGTATAGAAGCGAGTTCGACTTTCTCGATCGATACAAGGTAATTTTTTTTGCTTAGATATGGCCTTTCGTCGTTTGTTTGCTTCTTTCGTTTGTTTCATTTTTCATGCGTGGAGGGGGGGTGAAACCAGTGGTGGGTTAATTTTTATTTTTTTTATTTTTGCAAAAAAGCAGATAACCCGCAGTAAGTCGACCCACGAGAGAACCGCCGCCGCCGTGGGAGGTACCGCCGACCGGCGGCAGAACAATTTCGGTGGGGCGCATGTTATTAGATAGCGAGTTTACGGTTTTTTAATTTTATTTTTGGTTGAACGTACGTCTTAGCTCGATACTGTAGGTTAAACTTATTAAAATTAAACATAAAAGAGAAAAACGCCAATTTATAATATCGCGAGTTTAATAGTAACACGTGTTTCCATCGGCTTAAGGCATCATCAGACATTAAAAGGCAGGATTACGTCCAGGGGGTTGCGAAGGGAGTGCGAGTATTTCTGTCCTTCTTCCAAACAGTTGAATAGTTTTTCTGTCTCTGTTCCTCCATTTTGAATCTCACTCTCTCTTTTACAGAGTTAAAGAGTCATTCTGTCTTTCTTCCAGGCAGTTGAGGAGTGTTTCTGTCTCTGTTCCTCTGTCTTAAATCTCACTGTCTATTTTCTACAGAGTTAAAGAGTCATTCTGTCTTTCTTCCAGGCAGTTGAGGAGTGTTTCTGTCTCTGTTCCTCTGTCTTAAAACTCACTGTCTCTCTTCTACAGAGTTAAAGAGTCATTCTGTCTTTCTTCCAGGCAGTTGAGGAGTCTTTCTGTCTCTGTTCCTCTGTCTTGAATCCCACTGTCTCTCTTCTACAGAGTTAAAGAGTCATTCTGTCTTTCTTCCAGGCAGTTGAGGAGTCTTTCTGTCTCTTTTCCAGGCAATTATTGTCTGACCCTTAGCAGCCTACAAGAAGGACAAACAGACTGTTCAACTGTCTAGAAGAAAGATAGAACGACTCTTAAACCGTACAAAAAAAAAGGATGAAATGATACTATTTGATAATTCGAAAGTAAGACAGAAATACTCTTCAACTGTACAGAAAAGAGACAAAATGACTCCTTTGCTGCTTGGGAGAAAGACAGACAGACTCTTTGACTTATTAGAAGTAAGACAGACTGTTTGACAGCCTGGAAGAAAGATAAAAATACTCTTCAACTATGCAGAAAAGGGACAAAATGACTGTTTGACAGCCTGGAAGAAAGATAGAATGATCCTTTAACTGTGCAGAAAAGAGACAAAATTTCTCCTTTGCTGCTTGGGAGAAAGACAGACAGACTCTTTGACTTCTTGGAAGTAAGACAGAATGACTCTTCAACTGTCTAGGAAAAGGACAAAATAACTCATTGACAGCCTGGAAGAAAGATAGAATGATTCTTTAACCGTGCAGAAAAAAGACGAAGTAACTCTTTCATTAATTGAAAGAAAGACAAAATGATTCTTTGACAACGTAGACGAAGGACATAATGGCTCTTCAACTGTGCAGAAAAGAGACAAAATGACACTTCAACTGTGCGGAAAAAAGACAATATGACTGTTTGACAGCTTGGAAGAAAGATAGAATGATCCTTTAACTGTGCAGAAAAAAGACAAAGTAACTCTTTCATTTCTTGAAAGAAAGACAAAATGATTCTTTGACAACGTAGACGAAGGACATAATGACTCTTCAACTGTACAGAAAAGAGACAAAATTTCTCCTTTGCTACTTAGGAGAAAGACAGACAGACTCTTTGACTTCTTGGAAGTAAGACAGAATGACTCTTGAACTGTCCAGGAAAAGGACAAAATGGCTCATTGACATCCTGGAAGAAAGATAGAATGATCCTTTAACTGGGTAGAAAAGAGACAAAATTTCTCCTTCGCTGCTTTGGAAAAAGACAGACAGAGTCATTGACAGCCTGGAAGAAAGATAGAATGATCTTTTAACTGTGCAGAAAAAAGACAAAGTAACTCTCTCATTACTTGAAAGAAAGACAAAATGATTCTCTGACAACGTAGACGAAGGACATAATGACTCTTCAACTGTGCAGAAAAGAGACAAAATGACTCCTTTGCTGCTTGGGAGAAAGACAGACAGACTCTTTGACTTCTTAGAAGTAAGACAGAATGACTCTTTGACAGCCTGGAAGAAAGATAGAATGATCCTTTAACTGTGCAGAAATAAGACAAAGTAACTCTTTCATTACTTGAAAGAAAGACAAAATGATTGTTTGACAACGTAGACGAAGGACATAATGACTCTTCAACTGTGCAGAAAAGAGACAAAATTACTCCTTACCTGCTTGGAAGAAAGACAGACAGATTCTTCAATTGTCAGGAAGAGAGATAGAAAGACCCTCCAATTGCCTGGAAGAAAGACAGAATGACACTTCAACTGTGCGGAAAAAAGACAATATGACTGTTTGACAGCCTGGAAGAAAGATAGAATGATCCTTTAACTGTGCAGAAAAAGGACAAAATCACTCTTTGACACCCTAGAAGAAAGATAGAATGATCCTTTAACTGTGCAAAAAATAAACCAAATTTCTCTTTTGCTGCTTGAGAAAAAGACAGACAGACTTTTTGACTTCTTGGAAGTAAGACAGAATGACTCTTTAACTTTTTAGGAAAACGACAAAATGGCTCATTGACAGCCTGGAAGAAAGATAGAATGACCCTTTAACTGTGCAGAAAAAAGACAAAATGACTGCCTGGAAGGACAGCTCATCAACTTCCTGGGCAGAAACACTTGAACTATCCAGAAAAAAGACAAGAATACTCCTTAAACAACTTAAAAAGAAGGACAGATAGATGAATTATTTTGTTTATTTTATATGGTTTTATCGAGCTAAGACACACGTCTCACACCTTCGTTAACAAAAAACTCGTTAATACCTTGGCTCACTGTAGAATTTAGCGTGTTTGTAATGTACGTACGAATTTTCCCGGCTTGTCTATAGAGTTTTTCCGATTGGAAAATTGGGAGTTTCTTGAGGGACAAGGGGGGTTGAGGGCCCCCCCGTAGTTTCATATTTAGGGCCTAAACATCGACTTGACTGCCAGTTAACAACTTTATTTACATTAAAAAGTGCAATAATTCAAATGTTTTCCTATGGACTTTGTACAGACTGAAGCTCTACCCTTCCGGTCACATTCCAGAGTTAATTTTGCGAAAAAATTGCGTGTTTTTTATATAATTTATTGTATATATACCCGAAATATGCACCCATGACTTATTCGTTTGTATAATATTATTAAACAATCTTATCTAAGTGAGGCCCTAATATTGTACAAACCCGGTGTTATGTGATTTTTTTAAATTTATGTTATTTTATTATTATTATTATATACTTCCTTATGTACTTCGCTTCCAATATTTTAGAGAGAAACTGTATTCCTTTTTATACCTTAAAAGACAATTAAAAAAAAAACGTATTCCTTAAGTAAAAATGCTGTTTTTATTGAACAATTACTTGTATACAAACGCACACTTAAAACAGGAACGATTTTGCACTCTTATTGCCATTTTCTCACTTAAAATTGGAATGACACTGTATCAAGAGGACTGCTCCGGATCATAGTACAGCCCCGTATAAACAATTATCCACATAACCTTAAAAAGACGAAGCAATAAAGTAGTGGCAAACATTTAAAAAAAATAAAGAGTATTTACCAAAAAGCCTGCGAAAGAGGTCATAAATCCTTCCTTGGTGAGCTCCCAGGGCCCCCCGAACTCCTCTTCCTCAATACATTGAAAATTATTAAAGTAAACATATAGGAGGCCAGCGTTTATCAGTACAAACCTGAAAATCAAGGAGCATAGAACCTCTCGCACACAAGCACATATAAGAGTAACTTACAATGCCAACCCCAAGAAGCCCTGAAGGGGTATGACGCCCCACAGTATCCCCAAAAAGAACCCTAGGGCTTGCCTTAGCCAGTAAATAACGTCAAGGAATTCCTCCTGGAACAAAATCGGGATGACCGGGGGCTTAAGTTATAGTATAGAGACTAACCTTGTCAGGCCATTCTGACTTGCCGGTGACCGCCCTGGTCCACACAGAAACCTCTTTTTTTGCCCCGGAGCCGTTTTTATCCGAATTTTTCGTTTTCGTGCTCATTTTAATTGAGGAAAACCCTTTAAATTATTGTGAAAATATCGGGGCAATCGTTGGTTAATTAATAACGAAAAAGTGAGGTTAAAGATAAACGTCAGATTTGACAGATGGCCCCTAAGAAAGTCAAGGACTGCCTGGAAGAAAATTACTCTTTAGCAGCCTGGAAGAGGGGTGGAAAGACCCTTGAAGCATCCAGAAAAATTACTTTCATTGAAAAGCATACGAGTTATTAATTGCTCTGAACTAAAAAAAAGTGAGGTTAAAGATAAACGTCAGATTTGACAGATGGCCCCTAAGAAAGTCAAGGATTGCCTGGAAGAAAATCAAAATTACTCTTTAGCAGCCTGGAAAAGGGATGAAAAGACCCTTGAAGCATCCAGAAAAATGACTCTCATTGAAAAGCATATGAGTTATTAATTGCTCTGAACCAAAAAAAAGTGAGGTTAAAGATAAACGTCAGATTTGACAGATACCCCTCAGAAAGTCAACAAGGACTGCCTGGAATAAAATTTATATTACTCTTTAGCAGCCTGGAAAAAGGAATGTAAAGACCCTTAGAGTATCCAGAAAAATTACTTTCATTGAAAAGCATACAAGTAATTAATTACTATGAACTAAAAAAGGTGAGGTTAAAGATAAACGTCAGATTTGACAGATGGCCTCTCAGAAAGTCAAGGACTGCCTGGAATATAATTACTCTTTGGCAGCCTGGAAAAGGGATGAAAAGACCCTTGAAGCATCCAGAAAAATTACTTTCATTAAAAAGCATACAAGTTATTAATGACTATGAACCAAAAAAAAGTGAGGTTAAAAATAAACGTCAGATTTGACGGATGGCCCCTCAGAAAGTCAAGGACTGCCTGAAAGAAAATCAAAATTACACTTTAGCAGCCTGGAAAAGGGATGGAAAGATCCTTGAAGCTTTAAAGACCTTTAAAGATAAACGTCAGATTTGACAGATGGCTTCTCAGAAACTTAAGGACTGCCTGGAAGAAAATCAAAATTACTCTTTAGGAGCCTGGAAAAGGGAAAGGAAGATCCTTGCAGCATCCAGAAAAAATTAATTAATGAGCAATTAATTACTATAAACTAAAAAAAAAGTGAGGTTAACTAATACTCACTTTTTTTTGTCACTGTTGTCAAACGTCACTTTTGACAACATAACCTATACATTTTCCCTTAAGTAAACATAACCTCCCAAAGTTTCCGCGTCCCCCCTCAGTATTATTGTTGTTATTGTCTTTATCGGTGTAAAAAGGGGTACGAAAATGTCTCACCCCCATTGCCAATTATGGATGGGAAGCGTAAATATTCCTTTAATCAATCGGTTTCATAAATTTCTCTTTAACCGGATGAATTTTCCAGCTGGAGTCTTTCATGACGGAGAGTTTCATTTTGAGCGCCTTCAGGAAAATGGGGGAGATGCCCCTGAGCGTAAAAATAATGCGAAACAAGTTCACCGGGGAGCCAGCGGGGTACTGTTTCGTCCATTTCGCCAACGACGAGGAGGCCATCAATGCCATGCACAAGTTGAACTCGAAACCGATCCCCGGTACCAATCCGGTGGTACGTTTCAGGCTGAATAACGCGAGCAACAGCCAACAGAGACAGATAATGGACAGAGAGTTTTCGGTTTGGGTGGGGGACCTGAGCCCCGACGTGGACGACTATAATTTATACAGAGTCTTTTCCTCCAAGTATAACACTATTAAGACGGCCAAAGGTACTTGTTTTCCCACTTTCGTTATTATTTAATATCTATTTGATAATGTTTTGCAGTTATTTTGGACAGCAGTGGCTTTAGTAAGGGTTACGGTTTTGTGAGGTTCGGTAGTGAGGACGAAATGAGGGACAGTTTGATAAACATGAACGGTTACGCAGGATTGGGTACTAAACTGTTGAAAATCAGTACAGCAGTACCAAAGCCGAAAGGGCAAGAGGCCAACGGACAGGCCTCCACTGCCGAACCCAATTACAATTACTACGATCCCTCCAGTTATTGGCAGAATTATGCGGCAAGTTGGCAACAGGTAAAGGGGGGGTTTTTGGGGCTTTTTTTAGTGAAAATTTGCACTTTTTTGGGGTTTTTAGCAAGGATATTATGACCAGAATCAGGCGCAGATGCAGCAGGCCTACGTCCCTCCCCAGGAGCATAAGAAGGAAGACGATTTAGAGCTAATCGGTATGATTTGTATATTATAGAAGTGATTTATTTAATAATTTGATTTTTAGAACACTCGGGACCTCTGGACGTGGACAAAATGAACAGGGAGAAAATCGACCAGGACAGTAACTTTTGGGACGCCCTCGAGAGCTCCAAATGGGTCCCGTGTGAGGTCATAGAGGTGGGAAGTGGTTAATAATTTAATTTAATAATTTTTTTTTGTATAATGTCTTAATAAATTTATCCCTTCGCCCCCTTTCACATCAAAAATAAACAAACCATGAACGAAACATTTATTTACTTGTTACGATTCCAGTGATGTCTTCGAGATTTACTACTCCCCAACTGTATGTATGTTCGGACTGATATAAGGTTTCCCTGATGAGACCTGGAAGTAAGAAACTTTCAAGGTAAATAGGCATTCCCTTATACTATCTATTTGGAAATTTTTGTATTTGTAAAAGCGTTTTTTAATTAAATAATTATGTGATAGATGATGTGTTCAATTAAATTTTGCTTCAGTGTGATGTTTGGACTTTAATAAACTTTGACTGATGAGGTCTATAAAGATGAAACTTTCAGGACTTGTAGGCAGTACCATAGACAATCTCTCCAGAAAATTTCAGCTTTCTAGCTCAAGCAGTTTTTAATTAAAAAATAAATAAGTGACGGCATGTTCAACTAAATTTTGCATTAGTTTGATGCTTGGACTTAAATAACTTTTGACTGATGAGGTCTATAAATATGAAACTTTCAGGGCTTGTAGGCAGTACCATAGACAATCTCTCCAGAAAATTTCAGCTTTCTAGCTCAAGCAGTTTTTAATTAAAAAATAAATAAGTGACGGAATGTTCAATTAAATTTTGCATCAGTTTGATGCTTGGATTTAAATAACTTTTGACTGATGAGGTCTATAAAGATGAAACTTTCAGGGATTGTAGGCAGTACCATAGACAATCTCTCCAGAAAATTTCAGCTTTCTAGCTCAAGTAGTTTTTAATTAAAAAATAAATAAGAAGCAGTCATTTTCAATTAAATTTTGTATCGGTTTGATGCTTGGACTTGAATAACTTTTGACTGATGAGGTCTATAAAGATGAAACTTTCAGGGCTTATAGGCAGTACCAAAGACAATCTCTCCGGAAAATTTCAGCTTTCTAGCTTAAGCAGTTTTTAATTAAAAAATAAATAAGTTACAGTCATGTTCAATTAAATTTTGCATCGGGTTGATGCTTGGACTTGAACAACTTTTGACTGATGAGGTCTATAAAGATGAAACTTTCAGGGCTTGTAGGCAGTACCATAGACAATCTCTCCAGAAAATTTCAGCTTTCTAGCTCAAGCGGTTTTTAATTAAAAAATAAATAAGTGACAGTCATGTTCAATTAAATTTTGCATCGGTTTGATGCTTGGACTTAAATAACTTTTGACTGATGAGGTCTATAAAGATGAAACTTTCAGGGCTTGTAGGCAGTACCATAGACAATCTCTCCAGAAAATTTCAGCTTTCTGGCTTAAGTGCGTTTTAATTAAAAAATAAATAAGTGACAGTCATGTTCAATTAAATTTTGCATCGGTTTGATGTTTGGACTTGAATAACTTTTGACTGATGAGGTCTATAAAGACGAAACTTTTAGGGATTGTAGGCAGTACCATAGACAGTCTCTCCAGAAAATTTCAGCTTTCTAGCTCAAGCAGTTTTTAATTAAAAAATAAATAAGTGACGGCATGTTCAACTAAATTTTGCATTAGTTTGATGCTTGGACTTAAATAACTTTTGACTGATGAGGTCTATAAATATGAAACTTTCAGGGCTTGTAGGCAGTACCATAGACAATCTCTCCAGAAAATTTCAGCTTTCTAGCTCAAGCAGTTTTTAATTAAAAAATAAATAAGTGACGGAATGTTCAATTAAATTTTGCATCAGTTTGATGCTTGGATTTAAATAACTTTTGACTGATGAGGTCTATAAAGATGAAACTTTCAGGGATTGTAGGCAGTACCATAGACAATCTCTCCAGAAAATTTCAGCTTTCTAGCTCAAGTAGTTTTTAATTAAAAAATAAATAAGAAGCAGTCATTTTCAATTAAATTTTGTATCGGTTTGATGCTTGGACTTGAATAACTTTTGACTGATGAGGTCTATAAAGATGAAACTTTCAGGGCTTATAGGCAGTACCAAAGACAATCTCTCCGGAAAATTTCAGCTTTCTAGCTTAAGCAGTTTTTAATTAAAAAATAAATAAGTTACAGTCATGTTCAATTAAATTTTGCATCGGGTTGATGCTTGGACTTGAACAACTTTTGACTGATGAGGTCTATAAAGATGAAACTTTCAGGGCTTGTAGGCAGTACCATAGACAATCTCTCCAGAAAATTTCAGCTTTCTAGCTCAAGCGGTTTTTAATTAAAAAATAAATAAGTGACAGTCATGTTCAATTAAATTTTGCATCGGTTTGATGCTTGGACTTAAATAACTTTTGACTGATGAGGTCTATAAAGATGAAACTTTTAGGGATTGTAGGCAGTACCATAGACAATCTCTCCAGAAAATTTCAGCTTTTTAGCTAAAGTAGTTTTTAATTAAAAAATAAATAAGTAGCAGTCATTTTCAATTAAATTTTGCATCGGTTTGATGCTTGGACTTGAATAACTTTTGACTGATGCGGTCTATAAAGATGAAACTTTCAGGGATTGTAGGCAGTACCAAAGGCAATCTCTCCAGAAAATTTCAGCTTTCTAGCTCAAGGAGTTTTTAATTAAAAAATAAATAAGTGACAGTCATGTTCAATTAAATTTTGCATCAGTTTAATGCTTGGACTTAAATAACTTTTGACTGATGAGGTCTATAAAGATGAAACTTTCAGGGCTTGTAGGCAGTACCATAGACAATCTCTCCAGAAAATTTCAGCTTTTTGGCTTAAGTGCGTTTTAATTAAAAAATAAATAAGTGACGGCATGTTCAATTAAATTTTGCATCAGTTTGATGCTTGGACTTAAATAACTTTTGACTGATGAGGTCTATAAATATGAAACTTTCAGGGCTTGTAGGCAGTACCATAGACAATCTCTCCAGAAAATTTCAGCTTTCTAGCTCAAGCAGTTTTTAATTAAAAAATAAATAAGTGACAAACATGTTCAATTAAATTTTGCATCGGTGTGATGCTTGGACTTAAATAACTTTTGACTGATGGGGTCTATAAAGATGAAACTTTTAGGGATTGTAGGCAGTACCAAAGGCAATCTCTCCAGAAAACTTCAGCTTTCTAGCTCAAGCAGTTTTTAATTAAAAAATAAATAAGTGACAAACATGTTTAATTAAATTTTGTCTCACTTTGACATTTGAACTTAAATAACTTTTGACTGATGAAGGCTATAACTACGAAACTTTCAGTACCTATAGGTGGTACCTTAAATAAAACAAATGACAATAAAACAAATCAATTTATTGTATTGAGCATTTGATAATATAAATTAAGCGTTTTAAATAATAAATAAACCATTTAGTCCACCATGGCGATGCTGCCGGATCCCTCCGAATTTTCGTCAACAGTGTTGTCAAGTTTCGCCGGAATCGTTAGATTATTCTCGTCCTCTTTTAACGCGGCATCAGTAGTAGTAGTAGTCTCTCCTTGTTTATCGGCCACTAGCATCGCGATGACGTCAGATTCCAACTCTAAACCGGTCAGGCGACGTTCCGGGGTCACCATGAACACTTTATACTCCGGTTTCCCTCCGGAACTTTCCTCGGTGGTTACCACCACGGAACCCGGAACCTTAAAGGAAAAGCAAGTTTCCATTAGGGAACCCTTTAAATTGGACCATTAAATAATTTTCGATTGATGAGACCTAGAAGTACGAAACTTTCGGGGCTTATGGGTGGTACTTGGGGCCATCTTTAGTAATCTTAAATAACTTTTGATTGAGGAGGGTTATAAGTACGAAACTTTCAGGGCTTGTAGGCAGTACCCTAGGGCATCTTTCCTAAAAATTTCAACTTTCTAGCTTAATTAGCTTTTAATTAGAAATTAAACAAGTGAGAGTCATGTTCAATTAAATTTTGCATCACTTCAATGTTTAGACTTAAATAACTTTTGACTGATGAGGGTTATAAGTACGAAACTTTCAGGGCTTGTAGACAGTACCTGAGGCCATCTTTCCAGAAAATTTCAATTTTCTAGCTCAACTAGTTTTTAATTAAAAAATAAACAAGTGAGAGTCATGTTCAATTAAATTTTGCGTCACCTTGACGTTTGGACTTAAATAACTTTTGATTGATGAGGGGTATAAGTACGAAACTTTCAGAGCTTTTAGACAGTACCTTAGGCCATCTTTCCAGAAAATTTCAACTTTCTAGCTTAATTAGCTTTTAATTAGAAATTAAACAAGTGAGAGTCATGTTTAATTAAATTTTACATCACCTTAACGTTTGGACTTAAATAACTTTTGATTGAGGAGGGTTATAAGTACGGAACTTTCAGGGCTTGTAGACAGTACCCTAGGGCATCTTTCCAGAAAATTTCAATTTTCTAGCTCAACTAGTTTTTGAATTAAAAAATCAACAAGTGAGAGTCATGTTCACTTAAATTTTGCATCATTTTAATGCTTGCACTTAAATAACTTTTGATTGAGGAGGGTTATAAGTACGAAACTTTCAGGGCTTGTAGACAGTACCCTAGGCCATCTCTCCAGAAAATTTCAATTTTCTAGCTCAACTAGTTTTTAATCAAAAAATAAACAAGTGAGAGTCATGTTTAATTAATTTTGCATCATTTTAATGCTTGGACTTAAATAACTTTTGACTGATGAGGGTTATAAGTACGAAACTTTCAGGGTTTGTAGACAGTACCCTAGGGCATCTTTCCTGAAAATTTCAACTTTCTAGCTTAATTAGCTTTTAATTAGAAATTAAACAAATGAGAGTTATGTTCAATTAAATTTTGCATCTACGTGACGTTTGGACTTAAATAACTTTTGACTGATGAGGGTTATAAGTACGAAACTTTCAGGGCTTGTAGACAGTACCTAAGGCCATCTTTCCAGAAAATTTCAATTTTCTAGCTCAACTAGTTTTTAATTAAAAAATAAACAAGTGAGAGTCATGTTCAATTAAATTTTGCATCACCTTGACGTTTGGACTTAAATAACTTTTGACTGATGAGGGTTATAAGTACGCAACTTTCAGGGCTTGTAGACAGTACCCTAGGCCATCTTTCCACAAAATTTCAACTTTCTACCCCCACTACTTTTTTACTTTAAAAACAATTGAATACAATTTAACTTACCAATTTGTCCGCATTCGAGTCCATACTGGAAGTGCTGGAAAACCGGCGATTTTTCGCGGCGGTGACGTCACCGGGAGGCTCCGCGGGGGTTTTCCGGGGGGCCCCCCTCCCTCTCCTCGTTTCCGAGGGCCTCCTCACGCGTTTCGGGGGCTGCTGCGCCTCCTCCACCTCCACCACCTCTTGGAACTTGATGGTGCTTTTGGGCATACGTCCGGACCTGGTGGGTTTCAGAAACGGGATGAATTCCTCCTCTTCTTCCTCCTCCTCCTCCTCACAGTCGGAAACGTCCGCGTCCTCGTCACTCGAGGAGGCGACGACTTTAACCGTCGATTTCCGCCTCTTCACTCCCGAAATTCGTTTTTTCATTGGTAAATCGGCCTCGTTTTCCTCCTTCTCCTCCTCACCGGTTCGCTTTCTAATCGACCTCAAAACCTCCTCAATGGTCTCGTCTACGTGATTATTACTAAAAACCGCTTCCGCCGCACCCTCCTCACTCCCCCTCTCCTCACTTTTCTTGTTGCCAAGTTTCTCGCGGTGTTTCTTCAACTTTTCCGCCCTCTCCTCCTTCTTTTTTCGCGTTTCCTCCTCGCGTAACTGGAGGAGGAACGCCTCCTCCTCCGCCTCCACCTGCGCCTCCCTCTTTAAATCGGCGAAGTTGTAGCAACAGTGTTGCCGCACCGCCTTATTGACCAACAGGCGGTTCAGTTTTTCCTCCTTTTTGAATTTCATCTTCAGGTCGCGTCTGGTACGTTTCGGGAATAGTTGCGTCATCGCGGTGAAATCGGTACCTGAAATGGCGCGGCGTAATTGGTGACTGACGATGAGTAAAGGGACGAAACTTTCCGGGTAAGTAGGCGGGGCCCTAAGGTGCCTTTCTGGAAAATTTCAGCTTTCTAGCTCCGGTAGTTTTTTAATTAAAAAATAAATGAAATGAGAGTGAAGTCCCTAATTAAATTACGCCCTAGTATGGTGTTTGAAATCAAATAACTTTTGACTGATGAGACCTATTGGCACGAAACTTTCAGGTTTGATAGACAGTAACCTAGAGCATATCTCTGGAGAATTTCAGCTTTCTAGCTCAAGTAGTTTTTTTAATTAAAAATAAATTAAATGAGAGTGAAGTGCTTCATTAAATTACGCCCTAGTATGGTGTTTGGAATTAAATAACTTTTGACTGATGAGACCTATTGGCACGAAACTTTCAGGTTCGATAGACAGTGCCCTAGAGCATATCTCTAGAAAATTTCAGCTTTCTAACTCAAGTAGTTTTTTAATTAAAAAAAAAATTAATTAAATGACAGTAAAGTGCAATTAACTTATGACCTACAATGAAGTTTGAAATTAAATAACTTTTGACTGATGAGACCTATTGGCACGAAACTTTCAGGTTTAATAGACAGTGCCCTAGAGCATATCTCTGGAAAATTTCAGCTTTCTAGCTCAATTAGTTTTTCAATTAAAAATAAATTAAATGAGAGTGAAGTGCTCAATTAAATTATGACTTAGTAAGGTGTTTGAAATTAAATAACTTTTGACTGATGAGGCCTATTGGTACGAAACTTTCAGGTTCGATAGACAGTGCCCCGGAGCATATCTCTGGAAAATTTCAGCTTTCTAACTCAAGTAGTTTTTTAATTAAAAAAAAAATTAATTAAATGACAGTAAAGTGCAATTAACTTATGACCTACAATGAAGTTTGAAATTAAATAACTTTTGACTGATGAGACCTATTGGCACGAAACTTTCAGGTTTAATAGACAGTGCCCTAGAGCATATCTCTGGAAAATTTCAGCTTTCTAGCTCAATTAGTTTTTCAATTAAAAATAAATTAAATGAGAGTGAAGTGCTCAATTAAATTATGACTTAGTAAGGTGTTTGAAATTAAATAACTTTTGACTGATGAGGCCTATTGGTACGAAACTTTCAGGTTCGATAGACAGTGCCCCGGAGCATATCTCTGGAAAATTTCAGCTTTCTAGCTTAAGTAGTTTTTTAATTAAAAAATAAATTAAATGAGAGTGAAGTGTTTAATTAAATTATGACTTAATAAGGTGTTTGAAATTAAATAACTTTTGACTGATGAGACCTATTGGCACGAAACTTTCAGGTTCGATAGACAGTGCCCTGGAGCATATCTCTGGAAAATTTCAGCTTTCTAGCTCAAGTAGTTTTTTAATTAAAAAATAAATTAAATAAGAGTAAAGTGCTTAATTAAATTATGCCCTACTATGGTGTTTGAAATCAAATAACTTTTGACTGATGAGACCTATTGGTACGAAACTTTCAGGTTTGATAGACAGTGCCCTAGAGCATACCTCTAGAAAATTTCAGCTTTCTAGCTCAAGTAGTTTTTCAATCAAAAATAAATTAAATAAGAGTGAAGTGCTTAATTAAATTATGACCTACTATGGTGTTTGAAATTAAATAACTTTTGACTGATGAGACCTATTGGTACGAAACTTTCAGGTTTGATGGACAGTGCCCTAGAGCATATCTCTAGAAAATTTCAGCTTTCTAACTCAAGTAATTTTTTAATTAAAAATAAATTAAATGAGAGTGAAGTGCTTCATTAAATTATGACCTACTATGGTGTTTGAAATTAAATAACTTTTGACTGATGAGACCTATTGGCACGAAACTTTCAGGTTCGATAGACAGTGCCCTAGAGCATATCTCTGGAAAATTTCAGCTTTCTAGCTCAAGTAGTTTTTCAATTAAAAATAAATTAAATGAGACTGAAGTGCTTAATTAAATTATGACCTACTATGGTGTTTGAAATTAAATAACTTTTGACTGATGAGACCTATTGGCACGAAACTTTCAGGTTTGATAGACAGTGCCCTAGAGCATATCTCTGGAAAATTTCAGCTTTCTAACTCAAGTAGTTTTTTAATTAAAAAATAAATTAAATGAGAGTGAAGTGCTGAATTAAATTATGCCTTAGTAAGGTGTTTGAAATTAAATAACTTTTGACTGATGAGACCTATTGGCACGAAACTTTCAGGTTTGATAGACAGTGCCCTAGAGCATATCTCTAGAAAATTTCAGCTTTCTAGCTCAAGTAGTTTTTTAATTAAAAAATAAATTAAATGAGAGTGAAGTGCTGAATTAAATTATGCCTTAGTAAGGTGTTTGAAATTAAATAACTTTTGACTGATGAGACCTATTGGCACGAAACTTTCAGGTTCGATAGACAGTGCCCGAGAGCATATCTCTAGAAAATTTCAGCTTTCTAACTCAAGTAGTTTTTTAATTAAAAATAAATTAAATGAGAGTGAAGTGCTGAATTAAATTATGCCTTAGTAAGGTGTTTGAAATTAAATAACTTTTGACTGATGAGACCTATTGGCACGAAACTTTCAGGTTTGATAGACAGTGCCCTAGAGCATATCTCTAGAAAATTTCAGCTTTCTAGCTCAAGTAGTTTTTTAATTAAAAAATAAATTAAATGAGAGTGAAGTGCTGAATTAAATTATGCCTTAGTAAGGTGTTTGAAATTAAATAACTTTTGACTGATGAGACCTATTGGCACGAAACTTTCAGGTTTGATAGACAGTGCCCTAGAGCATATCTCTAGAAAATTTCAGCTTTCTAGCTCAAGTAGTTTTTTAATTAAAAAATAAATTAAATGAGAGTGAAGTGCTGAATTAAATTATGCCTTAGTAAGGTGTTTGAAATTAAATAACTTTTGACTGATGAGACCTATTGGCACGAAACTTTCAGGTTCGATAGACAGTGCCCTAGAGCATATCTCTAGAAAATTTCAGCTTTCTAGCTCAATTAGTTTTTTAATTAAAAAATAAATTAAATGAGAGTGAAGTGCTTCATTAAATTACGCCCTAGTATGGTGTTTGAAATTAAATAACTTTTGACTGATAAGGCCTATTGGCACGAAACTTTCAGGTTCGATAGACAGTGCCCTAGAGCATATCTCTGGAAAATTTCAGCTTTCTAGCTCAATTAGTTTTTTAATTAAAAAATAAATTAAATGAGAGTGAAGTGTTTAATTAAATTATGACCTACTATGGTGTTTGAAATTAAATAACTTTTGACTGATGAGACCTATTGGCACGAAACTTTCAGGTTCGATAGACAGTGCCCTAGAGCATATGTCTGGAAAATTTCAGTTTTCTAACTCAAGTAGTTTTTTAATTAAAAAATAAATTAAATGAGAGTGAAGTGTTTAATTAAATTATGACTTAGTAAGGTGTTTGAAATCAAATAACTTTTGACTGATGAGACCTATTGGCACGAAACTTTCAGGTTCGATAGACAGTGCCCTAGAGCATATCTCTAGAAAATTTCAGCTTTCTAGCTCAATTAGTTTTTTAATTAAAAAATAAATTAAATGAGAGTGAAGTGCTCAATTAAATTATGACCTACTATGGTGTTTGAAATCAAATAACTTTTGACTGATGAAACCTATTGGCACGAAACTTTCAGGTTCGATAGACAGTACCCTAGAGCATATCTCTGGAAAATTTCAGCTTTCTAGCTCAATTAGTTTTTTAATTAAAAAATAAATTAAATGAGAGTGAAGTGCTTAATTAAATTATGCCTTAGTATGGAGTTTGAAATTAAATAACTTTTGACTGATGAGACCTATTGGCACGAAACTTTCAGGTTTAATAGACAGTGCCCTAGAGCATATCTCTGGAAAATTTCAGCTTTCTAGCTCAAGTAGTTTTTCAATTAAAAATAAATTAAATGAGAGTGAAGTGCTCAATTAAATTATGACTTAGTAAGGTGTTTGAAATTAAATAACTTTTGACTGATGAGGCCTATTGGTACGAAACTTTCAGGTTCGATAGACAGTGCCCCGGAGCATATCTCTGGAAAATTTCAGCTTTCTAGCTCAAGTACTTTTTCAATTAAAAATAAATTAAATAAGAGTGAAGTGCTCAATTAAATTATGACTTAGTAAGGTGTTTGAAATTAAATAACTTTTGACTGATGAGACCTAGTGGCACGAAACTTTCAGGTTCGATAGACAGTGCCCTAGAGCATATCTCTGGAAAATTTCAGCTTTCTAACTAAAGTACTTTTTCAATTAAAAATAAATTAAATAAGAGTGAAGTGCTCAATTAAATTATGACTTAGTAAGGTGTTTGAAATTAAATAACTTTTGACTGATGAGACCTATTGGCACGAAACTTTCAGGTTGGATAGACAGTGCCCTAGAGCATATCTCTGGAAAATTTCAGCTTTCTAACTCAAGTAGTTTTTTAATTAAAAAATAAATTAAATGAGAGTGAAGTGCTTAATTAAATTATGCCTTAGTATTGTGTTTGAAATCAAATAACTTTTGACTGATGAGACCTATTGGCACGAAACTTTCAAGTTCGATAGACAGTACCCTAGAGCATATCCCTGGAAAATTTCAGCTTTCTAGCTCAAGTAGTTTTTTAATTAAAAAATAAATTAAATGAGAGTGAAGTGTTTAATTAAATTATGACTTAGTAAGGTGTTTGAAATTAAATAACTTTTGACTGATGAGACCTATTGGCACGAAACTTTCAGGTTTGATAGACAGTGCCCTAGAGCATATCCCTGGAAAATTTCAGCTTTCTAGCTCAAGTAGCTTTTTAATTAAAAAAAAATAAATTAAATGACAGTAAAGTGCAATTAACTTATGACCTACAATGGTGTTTGAAAATAAATAACTTCTGACTGATGAGGCCTATAAGTACGAAACTTTCACAAATAATAAAAAATTCAATTACCTATGCAATTCAAGGCCTTGTAGAACTTCAAAGTTTCCTTTTCCGACCACGGGGTGGATCTTTTCACTTTTTTAAAAACTCCGTATCCGGTATCGAAGTCTCCGTCTACCACGTTCGATTTTGCCATTTGTTCCTTCTGTTTTGCCAACTTTTTGTTCTCCACCACCAAACTCTGCTCGTCCAGGATAATTTCACCCGAGGGTCCGATTTTGATTTGGGGCACGGGCATATTGTTGTCCTCTTCCTCTGCCGCATCTTCTCTCTCCCCCGCGGTAGACTCCTCCACTTCAAGCAGCTCCCCTGGAGGTTCATCTACGATCGTTTCCTTCTCACTCTCTTTCGGGTCCTCTTTCTTACTCAGGGGACTATTGGACGGATTGTAAAAGATCAAATCGATCATCCGGAGTTTGTGTTTGTCCGGAACAGTGGTGCCGAATTTCTTATAAAATTCCCTCCTGGCCTCGGCCAGTTTTCTCGACTGGTCGCTCCTGTGCAGTTTCTTCTGTATCGGGGGGCCCTCCTCTTTTTTAGCCCACGTTTCTGGCAGTTTTGGGGTCGAGGGGGCCTCTTGGGACACCACCGAGCACACCTGGAAACCATATTTGCCGAAAAAAAAATGCACCCATTTGATACTTTGGGTTTAAATAACTTTTGACTGATGAGGCCTATAAGGACGAAACTTTCATGGATTATAGGCAGTACCTTAGGCCACGTGTATAAAAAGTTTCAAGTTTCTAGCCCAAGTGGTTTTTAATTAAAAAATAAACAAGTGGGAGTCATGTTCAATTAAATTTTGCATCAGTTTGATGATTGGACTTAAATAACTTTTGACTAAGGAGGCCTATAAATACGAAACTTTCAGGGTCTATAGGCAGTACCTGAGGCCACCTTTCCAGAAAATTTCAAGTTTCTAGGCCAAGTGGTTTTGAATTAAAAAATAAACAAGTGGGAGTCATGTTCAATTAAATTTTGCATCAGTTTGATGATTGGACTTAAATAACTTTTGACTGATGAGGCCTATAAATACGAAACTTTCAAGGCTTATAGGCAGTACCTGAGGCCATCTTTCCAGAAAATTTCAAGTTTCTAGGCCAAGTGGTTTTGAATTAAAAAATAAACAAGTGGGAGTCATGTTCAATTAAATTTTGCATCAGTCTAATGCTTAGACCTAAATAACTTTTGACTGATGAGGCTTATAAATACGAAACTTTCAGGGCCTATAGGCAGTACCTGAGGCCTTCTTTCCAGAAAATTTCAAGTTTCTAGCCCAACTAGTTTTTAATTAAAAAATAAACAAGTGAGAGTCATGTTCAATTAAATTTTGCATCAGTTTGATGTTTGGACTTAAATAACTTTTGACTGATGAGGCCTATAAATACGAAACTTTCAGGGCCTATAGGCAGTACCTGAGGCCATCTTTCCAGAAAATTTCAAGTTCCTAGCCCAAGTGGTTTTTAATTAAAAAATAAACAAGTGAGGGTCATGTTCAATTAAATTTTGCATCAGTTTGATGCTTGGACTTATGTAAATAACTTTTGACTGAGGAGGCCTATAAATACGAAACTTTCAAGGCTTATAGGCAGTACCTGAGGCCATCTTTCCAGAAAATTTCAAGTTCCTAGCCCAAGTAGTTTTTAATTAAAAAATAATTAAGTATGACTCATGTTCAATTAAATTTTGCATCAGTCTAATGCTTAGACCTAAATAACTTTTGGCTGATGAGGCTTATAAATACGAAACTTTCAGGGCCTATAGGCATTACATGAGGCCATCTCTCCAGAAAATTTCAAGTTCCTAGCCCAAGTAGTTTTTAATTAAAAAATAATTAAGTATGACTCATGTTCAATTAAATTTTGCATCAGTCTAATGCTTAGACCTAAATAACTTTTAACTGATGAGGCCTATAAATACGAAACTTTCAGGGCTCATAGGCATCACCTAAGGCCATCTCTCCAGAAAATTTCAAGTTCCTAGCCCAAGTAGTTTTTAATTAAAAAATAATTAAGTATGACTCATGTTCAATTGAATTTTGCATCAGTCTAATGCTTAGACCTAAATAACTTTTGACTGATAAGGCTTATAAATACGAAACTTTCAGGGCTTATAGGGAGTACCTGAGGCCATCTTTCCAGAAAATTTCAAGTTTCTAGCCCAAGTGGTTTTTAATTAAAAAATAAACAAGTGGGAGTCATGTTCAATTAAATTTTGCATCAGTCTAATGCTTAGACCTAAATAACTTTTGACTGATAAGGCTTATAAATACGAAACTTTCAGGGCTTATAGGGAGTACCTGAGGCCATCTTTCCAGAAAATTTCAAGTTTCTAGCCCAAGTGGTTTTTAATTAAAAAATAATCAAGCGGGACTCATGTTCAATTAAATTTTGCATCAGTCTAATGCTTAGACCTAAATAACTTTTAACTGATGAGGCCTATAAATACGAAACTTTCAGGGCTCATAGGCATCACCTAAGGCCATCTCTCCAGAAAATTTCAAGTTCCTAGCCCAAGTAGTTTTTAATTAAAAAATAATTAAGTATGACTCATGTTCAATTGAATTTTGCATCAGTCTAATGCTTAGACCTAAATAACTTTTGACTGATAAGGCTTATAAATACGAAACTTTCAGGGCTTATAGGGAGTACCTGAGGCCATCTTTCCAGAAAATTTCAAGTTTCTAGCCCAAGTGGTTTTTAATTAAAAAATAAACAAGTGGGAGTCATGTTCAATTAAATTTTGCATCAGTTTGATGCTTGGACTTAAATAACTTTTGACTGAGGAGGCCTATAAATACGAAACTTTCAGGGCTTATAGGCAGTACCTGAGGCCATCTTTCCAGAAAATTTCAAGTTCCTAGCCCAAGTAGTTTTTAATTAAAAAATAATTAAGTATGACTCATGTTCAATTAAATTTTGCATCAGTCTAATGCTTAGACCTAAATAACTTTTGGCTGATGAGGCTTATAAATACGAAACTTTCAGGGCCTATAGGCATTACATGAGGCCATCTCTCCAGAAAATTTCAAGTTCCTAGCCCAAGTAGTTTTTAATTAAAAAATAATTAAGTATGACTCATGTTCAATTAAATTTTGCATCAGTCTAATGCTTAGACCTAAATAACTTTTAACTGATGAGGCCTATAAATACGAAACTTTCAGGGCTCATAGGCATCACCTAAGGCCATCTCTCCAGAAAATTTCAAGTTCCTAGCCCAAGTAGTTTTTAATTAAAAAATAATTAAGTATGACTCATGTTCAATTGAATTTTGCATCAGTCTAATGCTTAGACCTAAATAACTTTTGACTGATAAGGCTTATAAATACGAAACTTTCAGGGCTTATAGGGAGTACCTGAGGCCATCTTTCCAGAAAATTTCAAGTTTCTAGCCCAAGTGGTTTTTAATTAAAAAATAAACAAGTGGGAGTCATGTTCAATTAAATTTTGCATCAGTCTAATGCTTAGACCTAAATAACTTTTGACTGATAAGGCTTATAAATACGAAACTTTCAGGGCTTATAGGGAGTACCTGAGGCCATCTTTCCAGAAAATTTCAAGTTTCTAGCCCAAGTGGTTTTTAATTAAAAAATAATCAAGCGGGACTCATGTTCAATTAAATTTTGCATCAGTCTAATGCTTAGACCTAAATAACTTTTAACTGATGAGGCCTATAAATACGAAACTTTCAGGGCTCATAGGCATCACCTAAGGCCATCTCTCCAGAAAATTTCAAGTTCCTAGCCCAAGTAGTTTTTAATTAAAAAATAATTAAGTATGACTCATGTTCAATTGAATTTTGCATCAGTCTAATGCTTAGACCTAAATAACTTTTGACTGATAAGGCTTATAAATACGAAACTTTCAGGGCTTATAGGGAGTACCTGAGGCCATCTTTCCAGAAAATTTCAAGTTTCTAGCCCAAGTGGTTTTTAATTAAAAAATAAACAAGTGGGAGTCATGTTCAATTAAATTTTGCATCAGTTTGATGCTTGGACTTAAATAACTTTTGACTGAGGAGGCCTATAAATACGAAACTTTCAGGGCTTATAGGCAGTACCTGAGGCCATCTTTCCAGAAAATTTCAAGTTTCTAGCCCAAGTAGTTTTTAATTAAAAAATAAACAAGTGAGAGTCATGTTCAATTAAATTTTGCATCAGTCTAATGATTAGACCTAAATAACTTTTGACTGATGAGGCTTATAAATACGAAACTTTCAAGGCTTATAGGCAGTACCTGAGACCATCTCCCCGATAAATTTCAACATTCTACCCCAAATAGTTTTTTAATGAAAAAAAAAAAACAAGCAACAAAAAAATCCCTCTTACCGAATTATTTCTGATTCTCCCGTATTTGCGACTCTCATCTTCCGATTCGCTTGCACTGCAACTGGTCTTCCTCAGACCCAACTTGGGTACTGCCTTAATTCTGGCCCTATTTATTTTACTGGGGCTGGGAGGGGGCCCCGGATACTCAGAATCCGACGCCGCATTCTCTATTACAACCCTTTTGGGGCCTAAAAAAACCCCTTTTTAGCAACCCCCGAGACCCCCTTTAAACATTTTCCTACTTACCAACAACCGGATTATCACCTAAAGTGTCTTCAGTTTCACCCTGGGGGGGCTCCGAGACATTACCGACTGCAGGGAGTCTAAGTTCACTTAATAAAACCACTTTACCGGGACCAGATGGTTCCGGGGGAGTGTCAACTTGCTGATTAGGGGTTCTCTGCTTAATTGAGTTCAAATTAATGCCCGGCTTAAGGAATTTCCTTCTTGCCGGGGCAGGTTTCGATTCCTCCTGAGGTTGGGGCTCAGCAGGAGTAGGGATTTCCTCAGGTTTAGGCTCTGTGGGGCCTGGATCAGGGCTAACCGAGGCACCCTCTTCTTCTGTAACAGTTTTCGAAGGTGGGTCAGGCTTTTTCCTTTGGGGAATATTGGCTATCCCCTTGATCCTCGTTCGTCTGGCCAACATATTTTAGGGCCTAATTGGGGCAGTGCGAACCTATTTTTGACCCTAGCACCCCATAAACTTTGTTAACACTTGTGGGGGTCTTTTTGAGGCATTTTCATTTTGGATTATTATTTGTGGGTTTGTTTACTACTCACCCCCCATTGACATAACCCCATTCATATTGTGACATTAATCCACTGTTGCCAAGAGGAAACAATGAAACTTCTTGGATTCAAAACGTCCTCTGATCTGTGAAAGTTGCTTTATAACTGGCAACACTTCCATTCAAATGTCACTATCAGCTGATTTATTATGTAAACAAACTAGGAATGCACTTAAGGGCTTTAAATAATATGTTAATAAAAAGGTTTGCCAGTTTGCCCACATCTTCCGAGGTTCTGACCCAATATCTGAGGCAGTGCAAGGAACCCCCTTGGACCTCCTACTTTGTCAAAGTAAGAGTTTTGAAAAATCTGGGGAATTTTTAATTTTCCTTAAAAGTATTCCAGTATAAGGGACGATCAGTGGGGCCAATCGCACTTTAACTGGCAAGTGGGTGCCTCGAATTATCACATTTTACGCACGGGCTGTTTCCCTTTTATAAAGTACCACTGCACCAAGAGGAAACGGCAGGATTTGTCCCTGGAGGACTCCTTTTATCGAGCAATTAAAGTCATTAATTTAGGTAAAAAAAAATGGGTCTAAAAAGGAGGGATCTGTAGTAAGATTCGTGTATTTTAGGGCTGCCTTGTTTAGCCTACGGAATTGCCGCCATTTACCTGATTAAACATAAGGAAACTGTCTATATGAGGCAGGGGGAAGTCACCATTTACTTTTTGTACCCCGAAGATAAAGGTTCTTTGTACTAATGTTTTGGTGTTTTTTTTTGTTGGCCTCCCTGATCACCTGATTTAAGTCCCATTGAGAAAACTTCCTTGATGCATGCTTCAATTTCATGTTCTGTCCAGGGATTTAATGACATTTCCACAAGGCATTCATTCAGATCATGATTTCATTTAGATACAAGACACTTCTTCTGTATTTTAAAAATTTGAATTAATTTTTCCTGTTATTCCAGGCATTTAGACACATTTTGCAGGATTTTCGAGTGTTTAAGTTCTAATTTAAGTTGTTATTGAGAAAACTCCCTATAGACAGTCCCTCTCAAATCCAGACTTAACTCCCATTGAAAAATCTCTTAGATTAATCAGTTTATGGACCTCTGAGGTCCTGATTTAAGCCCCACTGAGAAAACACCCTTTAGGCAGTCCCCATCAAGGCCAGACTTAACTCCCATTGAAAAGTCTCTTTGATTATTCAATTTTTTTGCTTGCCAGATGATCTGATTTCTCTTCCCCAAAGCTTGATCCGAGTCCCACTTCAAAAATTTGAACTTTTTTGCCTTTCTAACTATACATACCTAAAAATGTCACTTCTGAGACTTTAATTATTCATTCTCTGGCCTGCCTGACGGCCTGATTTAAGCCCCACTAAGAAAATTTGACCCCTTTTTCGTTTCTAACCTTCTTGAAAATTCTTACCACTCTGACTTAATTTCTGGCTTGTCCAAAGACCTTTAGACCTAACAACTTTGAGGGAAGATCAGCCCCAAAGACCTGATGTGAGAATAAATGACCTGCCCCAAAACCAGATCTTACTACCATTGAAAATTCGCTTAGATTATTAAGTTTCTTGGTCTGTAAGGTCCTGATTTTAGTCCCATTGTGTGTACTCACTTTACATAGCCCCTTTAAAGCCGAATCTAACTCCCATTGAAAAATCCCTTTAATTATTCAGTGCTTGGCCTACCTGACGACCTGATTTAAGTCCCACTAAGAAAATTGTCACTTTTTTTAAAGAGAAAATTCACTCCCAAATAAAGCCTCATCTGATTCCCATTAAGACTTTAATTATTTAATTTCTAGCCTGTCTGGTGACTACATTTAAAGCTCATTGAAAAAAATCATGACTTTAAGGGAAGATCTACCCCAAAGGCTGTGTGTAAGTCCCACAAAGGACATTTTAACCTTAAAATGACCTTTTTTGACGCCAGATGTGACTCCCACTGAAAAATCTCTTAGATTATTTAATTTCTTGGCCTGCCTGAGCACTTGATTTAGGTTGCACTTAGAAAATTGTAAGTTTCTTGAAGATTCACTCTGAAGCTTGATCTGACTCCCATTAAGAAAATGTAAACTTTTTACCTTGCTAACCGTCTTCTTAATGTACCTACTGGCAATAAGAATTGATTTCTGACCGGTTCGAATACCAGATTTAAACCCCATTGAACAAACGAAACTCTCCCACTAAAATTCCATTTTGATTAACTAAGAAAATTGCCCTCCAAATCTTTTTAATGACTTACGAAAAGGTTGTTACCACTAAAACTTAATTCCCGACCTGTCTGAAGACCGGATTTAAATCCCATTGAAAAATTCATAATTTTGAGGAGAGATAGGTCCATCCCAAAGATCTGATGTAAAATTAAATGGCCTTCCATGAAGCCATTGTAAAATCTCTGTAGATCTCTCTTAGATTATTCAGTTTCTTGGCCTACCTGACGACCTGGTTTAAGTCCCACTAAGAAAATTTTCACTTTTTTGAAGAGAAGATCTACTACAAAGCTTGACCTGACTCCCACTAAGAAAATTTCAACTTCTGGCCTTCTTAATGTACTTACCACTATTACTGGCCGGTCAGCAGTCCAGATTTAAACCCCATTGAGGAAAAAAATCGTAACTTTGAAGAAAGATTGACTTCAACGGCATGATGTGTGATTGAATGGCCTTCTCAGATGCCAGATCTGACCCTCGTTGATAAAAATAAAACACATGAACCGAACTGAATAGAAAGAAACTTCTTCGTTCCTTACAATCGTTCATAAATTTACTGTAAGTCTCACTGAGACAATTTCCTTTTGACAGCTTTCTTCAAAGTCAGATCTGAGTACTATGGTACAAATCCTTTAATTATTCGGTTTCTTGGCCTACCTGACGACCTGATTTAGGTCCCTTTAAGAAGATTATCACTTTTTTGAAGAGAAGATCCACATCAAAGCTTGATCTAACCTCTTCACTAAGAAAATTTCAACTTCTGGTCTTCCAAATCTTTTTAATGAACTTACCAAAAGGTTCTTACCACTAAAACTCAATTCCCCACCTGTCTGAAGACCGGATTTAAATTCCATTGAAAAATTCATAATTTTGAGGAGAGATCCATCTCAAAGATCTGATGTAAAATTAAAAGGCGTTCCATGAAGCCAGATTTGACTTCCATTATAAAATCCCTTAGATTATACAGTGTCTTAGCCTACCTGACCACCTGATTTAAGTCCCACTAAGAAAATTGTCATTTTTTTGAAGAAACAATCCACTCCAAAGCTTGACCTGACTCCCACTAAGAAAATTTCAACTTTTCGCCTTCCAAACCTTCTTAATGTACTTACCATTATTACTGGCCGGTCAGGAGACCGAACTGAATAGAAAAAAACTTCTTCGTTCCTTACTTGATCATTAGAAGAGTTCATAAATTTAGTGTATTGGCCTGTTGTAAGTACCACTGAGAAAATTTCCTTTTGACAACTTTCTTCAAAGTCAGATCCGAGTACTATGGTAAAAATCCTTTAATTATTCGGTTTCTTGGCCTACCTGACAACCTGATTTAAGTCCCAGTAAGAAAATTGTCATTTTTTTGAAGAGAAGATCCGCATCAAAGCTTGACCTGACTCCCACTAAGAAAATTTCAACTTTTCGCTTTCCAAATCTCTTAATGTACTTACCACTATTACTGGCCGGTCAGCAGTCCAGATTTAAACCCCATTGAGAAAAAATCGTAACTTTGAAGAAAGATCGACGTCAAAGGCACGATGTGTGATTGAATGGCCTTCTCCGACGCCAGATCTGACCCTCGTTGAGAAAAATAAAACACGTAAACCGAACTGAATAGAAAGAAACTTCTTCGTTCCTTACAATCGTTCATAAATTTACTGTAAGTCCCACTGAGACAATTTCCTTTTGACAGCTTTCTTCAAAGTCAAATCTGAGTACTGTGGTAAAAATCCTTTAATTATTCAGTTTCTTGGCCTACCTGACGACCTGATTTAAGCCCCAGTAAGAAAATTGTCATTTTTTTGAAGAAACAATCCACTCCGAAGCTTGACCTGACTATTCCCACTAAGAAAATTTCAACTTCTGGCCTTCCAAATCTTTTTAATGAACTTACCAAAAGGTTCTTACCACTAAAACTCAATTCCCGACCTGTCTGAAGACCGGATTTAAATTCCATTGAAAAAATTCATAATTTTGAGGAGAGATCCATCTCAAAGATCTGATGTAAAATTAAAAGGCGTTCCATGAAGCCAGACTTGACTTCCATTATAAAATCCCTTAGATTATTCAGTGTCTTAGCCTACCTGACAACCCGATTTAAGTCCCACTAAGAAAATTGTCATTCTTTTGAAGAAACAATCACTCCGAAGCTTGACCCGACTCCCACTAAGAAAATTTCAACTTTTCACCTTCCAAACCTTCTTAATGTACTTACCACTATAACTGGCCGGTCAGCAGACCAGATTTAAACCCCACTGAGGAAAAAAATCGTAACTTTAAAAAAAAATTGACTTCAAAGGCAAGATGTGTGTTTGAATGGCCTTCTCCGACGCCAGATCTGACCCTCGTTGAGAAAAATAAAACGCGCGAACCGAACTGAATAGAAAGAAACTTCTTCGTTCCTTACAATCGTTCATAAATTTACTGTAAGTCTCACTGAGATAATTTCCTTTTGACAGCTTTCTTCAAAGTCAAATCTGAGTACTGTGGTAAAAATCCTTTAATTATTCAGTTTTTTGGCCTACCTGACAACCTGATTTAAGCCCCAGTAAGAAAATTATCATTCTTTTAAAGAAACAATCACTCCGAAGCTTGACCCGACTCCCACTAAGAAAATTTCAACTTTTCGCCCTCCAAACCTCCTTAATGTACTTACCACTATCACTGGCCGGTCAGCAGACCAGATTTAAACCCCATTGAGAAAAAAAATCGTAACTTTGAAGAAAGATCGACTTCAACGGCATGATGTGTGTTTGAATGGCCTTCTCCAACGCCAGATCTGACCCTCGTTGAGAAAAATAAAACGCGTGAACCGAACTGAATAGAAAAAAACTTCTTCGTTCCTTACAATCGTTCATAAATTTACTGTAAGTCCCACTAAGAAAATTTCCTTTTGACAGCTTTCTTTAAAGTGAGATCTGAGTACTAGGGTAAAAATCCTTTAATTATTCAGTTTTTTGGCCTACCTGACGACCTGATTTAGGTCCCTTTAGGAAGATTATCACTTTTTTGAAGAGAAGATCCACATCAAAGCTTGACCTGACTCCCACTAAGAAAATTTCAACTTCTGGCCTTCCAAATCTTTTTAATGAACTTACCAAAAGGTTCTTACCACTAAAACTCAATTCCCGACCTGTCTGAAGACCGGATTTAAATTCCATTGAAAAAATTCATAATTTTGAGGAGAGATCCATCTCAAAGATCTGATGTAAAATTAAAAGGCGTTCCATGAAGCCAGATTTGACTTCCATTATAAAATCCCTTAGATTATTCAGTGTCTTAGCCTACCTGACAACCCGATTTAAGTCCCACTAAGAAAATTATCATTCTTTTGAAGAAACAATCACTCCGAAGCTTGACCCGACTCCCACTAAGAAAATTTCAACTTTTCACCTTCCAAACCTTCTTAATGTACTTACTACTATTACTGGCCGGTCAGCAGACCAGATTTAAACCCCATTGAGAAAAAAAATCGTAACTGTGAAGAAAGATTGACGTCAAAGGCACGATGTGTGATTGAATGGCCTTCTCCGACACCAGATCTGACCCTCGTTGAGAAAAATAAAACGCGTGAACCGAACTGAATAGAAAAAAACTTCTTCGTTCCTTACAATCGTTCATAAATTTACTGTAAGTCCCACTGAGACAATTTCCTTTTGACAGCTTTCTTCAAACTCAAATCTGAGTACTATGGTAAAAATCCTTTATTTATTCAGTTTCTTGGCCTACCTGACGACCTGATTTAAGTCCCACTAAGAAAATTGTCATTCTTTTGAAGAAACAATCCACTTCAAAGCTTGACCTGACTCCCACTAAGAAAATTTCAACTTCTGGCCTTCCAAATCTTTTTAATGAACTTACCAAAAGGTTTTTACCACTAAAACTCAATTCCCCACCTGCCTGAAGACCGGATTTAAATTCCATTGAAAAATTCATAATTTTGAGGAGAGATCCATCTCAAAGATCTGATGTAAAATTAAAAGGCGTTCCATGAAGCCAGATTTGACTTCCATTATAAAATCCCTTAGATTATACAGTGTCTTAGCCTACCTGACCACCTGATTTAAGTCCCACTAAGAAAATTGTCATTTTTTTGAAGAAACAATCCACTCCAAAGCTTGACCCGACTCCCACTAAGAAAATTTCAACTTCTGGCCTTCCAAATCTCCTAATGTACTTACCACTATTACTGGCCGGTCAGCAGACCAGATTTAAATTCCATTGAGAGAAAAATCGTAACTCTGAGGAAAGAATGGCCTTCTCGGACGCCAGATCTGACCCTCGCTGAAAAAATAAATAAATAAAACACTCGACAGCGGAACCGAACTGAATTTTAATTTACCGAACAGGGAACATAATATATTCATAAAATATTTTACAAAATACCGCAAGAAGAAAACTTACAGCCTAAATTCATCGTAATAATATAATAATAGGGAATATCAAAAAACACATTCTTTACATATACCGTTTCTATAACCTACACTTATTTATTATTAAAAAAAAATATTTATCTTTGCAAAAAACACAATAATTGTTACTACGCGTTTTTCCTAAAAGAACCGTCGTGTGCCCGAACCAGTTCGTCCAGCGCGGGAACCAATCGGGAGGAAAAGTGAGTGAGACGACCGAAAATTGAACAAAAAAAAAAAAAGACTGAAAGAAGACAAAAAACAAAAATTATTCCTTGGCGGGCACCTCGATCACCCTCGGCTTATCGATGATCCTCGCGGTCCTGTTGCCCTTCTCCACGATCCCGATGATCCACGCCTGGTACCCCTCCTGTTTCTCGATATCTTTGCAGTAGGCGGCGGCCTGCTCGCGCGGCAAACAAATCAAGAGACCGCCGGACGTTTCAGCCGAGTGACCCTGGAGCAGCTGAAACATGTTGCCGCACGCTTTCGCCACCGCCGCCATCTTCGCGATCACCGGCAAATTATGAATGACGAACGACACCTCGTTCTTTTGGTGGGAGGCCAAAGTTTGGGCGTGGCCGAGCAGGCCGAAACCGGTCACGTCGGTGGCGCCGTGCGCGTTATACTTGTGCATCAGGCGGCTCGCGATCCGGTTAAGGCGGGCCATCGAGTCCATCGCGCGGTGGTACGCCTTGCGCACGTCCTCCTCGCTCACCACCAACTTGATGCGGTTCCAGCGTTCCGGTTGGTCGAGCCATTGGTGCGCGTTCACCGCCACCTAAGATTTTTTTATTTATTTTACGGGATCAACCCCATTACAACAGTAAATTAAATACAAAATCAATTGAACCATACTTAACAGTAAAATACTAACTATTAAGCAGTAATAAAGCCTACTTATAAATGTAAAATACCGAAAATAGTTTTATAACTTAAATCAATATAACAGAATTCTAAAAATACTAAAAACATACCCTACTAAAGTATAATATTCAGTATTGCCCTAAAAAAAAAAAAATGAAAAAAAATCAAACAATTTCTCTTATTTGACTCTTAAATCCAGATAAGGAAATGCCCAAAATTTCAACCTCCCTAGTATTGACAATTCTTAGAGTTCTTTCAATAGGAGCATGTAATGCATAATTGGCGCTATGAAATGGTAATGAAAAGACACGATACTGCCTTAAATTCCTAGATGGAATATTAAATTGTATTGTCATCAGAAGTTCTGGACAAATTATCTGACCATTCAATAATTTATACAAAAAAATTAAATCTGCATATATCCGTCTTTGTCTCAATGTCTTCATATCAAGCATTTCTAAAACCATATCATAAACATGATCATCCGGAATTCTTATTCGAAGTTTATAGAGACAAAACCTAATAAATTTGTTCTGAACTCTTTCCAAGGACAAGCAATTATTCATGTAAAAGGGCGACCATATCACTGAGCCATATTCCAGCAATGAAACAACCAATGATATGTACAACCTCTTACAGGTCTCTATAGAAAATTCTTTACAGTTCCTTAGTACAAAACCCAGATTCTTAGAGGATTTGAGAACAATATTGTTATTGCTTGAGAATGTCAAGCATTAATACTCCCCCTCACCCCTTCACAATAAACAGGACATTCCCAAACTCCATGTATTTGAAACCCGTTACTCAGAATGAGATAATTAAATATATAAATTCTTTAAAAAATAATGGCTCACCTGGTAAAGATGGAATTTCTGCAAAAATCTTAAAACTGCTCCATATGCACATTTTACCACCACTTGTACATATTATAAACTTAATTTTTAAAACTGGTGTAGTGCCAAGTCATTTTAAAGTATCTGTGGTGAGTCCAGTTTTTAAGTCCGGAAGTAAGGAATTGATGGATAATTATAGACCAATAAGTGTCATCTCTAACCTGGGAAAAGTCTTCGAAAAATGCTTTAAGGATAGACTGTTATGTTATTTTGACCAAAATAATGTACTATCAAAAAATCAATTTGGTTTTACTCGAGGAGTCAGTACAATAGATGCTATATATGAGCTTGTTAGTGATATAACTAAAAGTATGGACAAAAATAAAAAGTGCCTTGCGGTGTTTCTCGACCTAACAAAAGCATTCGATACAGTGTCACACCAAATATTATTACAAACATTAGAAAAATATGGTATCAGAGGCAAAGTATTACAACTTTTACAGAGTTATCTATCAAACAGAATGCAATACACCAAGATAAAAAGTAACCTTAGCGATCCTGATATCATTAAAATTGGAATACCGCAGGGCACTGTACTAGGACCCCTACTTTTCAATGTTTATATAAATGCAGTGAATGATATAAAAACTCCTGGCAAAGTAATATCCTATGCAGATGATACAGGAATTATATTTATTGGAGACACATGGCAAGAGGCAAAAGTTAAGTTTCAAGAAGGTCTATCATTAATCAAAAATTTTTTCGACACCTTTAAATTGTCACTAAATCCAAAAAAATCTAAATATATAGCATTTTCCATAAACAGTTTAAATAGACCAAACTTTCAAAATATTATTGTAAACAATATTAATGAACCAATTGCACAGGTAAACTCTATAAAATATTTGGGAGTCCATATAGACAAACATCTAAAATGGGATATACACATTGATTATTTAACAAAAAAGATAAAGGCACTCTTACATAAATTTTATTTACTAAGGGAAATTTTGTGCAGAAAACTGATTGTGTTGATCTATAAAGCTCTCGTGGAACCCCTATTAAGGTATGGGATATTGATTTGGGGTGGGGCATATGAAAACAGTCTAAAAAATCTTAAAACAATACAAAACTCAATAGTAAAGATAATGTTAAAGAGACCTAGGTTATTTTCAACAAAGCAATTATATAATTCTGAAATACAAGATTTTAAAACTCTTTTTATAACAACCTGTTGCTCTTATGTTCATAAATTCTATGGTAAACAAAGTATAATAAACCATAGACACCAAACCCGAGCTAATAAACACCAGCAAATTGTACTACCTTATATGATTCGAGATTTTGGTCAACATTCGGCAGTATTTTTAGCTCCAAAATTTTATAACCTTCTCCCAGAAAATGTCAAACAACAGAAATATTACAAAAAGTTTAATGAGCATGCCCTAAGTTATATATTAGGAAACAAAAGAAAATTTTGTTGATTGATCATATGTGCTTGTATCAATATTCTGCTTTTCACCAAACTTTTTATTTTCTTACTCGCTAGCAATCACAACATAAATACATAAGGGAAAAAGAAAAAAATCTCAGTATGGACATTTATTCAATTATTTATTTTGTTTCAAATATTATAGGTTTTAGGTACCAAAGACTAGAAAATTCTGTAAAATACTACATAATACCTTTGTAGTTAAAATGTATGTGTATAGAGTATATGAATCTTTTTTTTTTCTCTTTTTCTTATTTTTATTGTTTGGTTTTTGATTTTGTTATGTAGTTTTTGGGTAAACTTATTTAAAATGTTAAATATTGTGAACTAATTTATATAACGGCTAGCCTGCTAAGGGTAACAACATTGATATATTAGAATTTTTAAATTGTTTCTACCATAGCACATACAGATATTCTGGTATCTAGGTGCTTTATATTCTTAGAATTGTAATATTTTATATTGAAGTTGAATATATTGAATTGAAAATCCAAAAATATCCAATTTCTTTGCCAAAATACCATGGTCAACTCTGATGTCGAACGCCTTGGAGAAGTCGGTGTAGATTACATCCATCTGACATCTCCTCTCCAAGGCATTCAACAGATTCTGCTGAAACACTAACAAATTAGTCACAGTAGACTTTCCAGAAATAAATCCATGTTGTTCGCTAAGTAACAACTCTTTACAATAAAAATATAATTGATCATAGATAAGACTGTCCAGGAGCTTCGGAATGGCTGATTGTATACAAACACTTCTGTAATTCTCGATTTTGCTATTGTCGCCAGATTTAAAAATTGGCATTACAAAACTATGTTTCCACAAGGTTGGAAAAATTGCAGATCTTTTAAAAATTATAAAAAGAGGTATGAAATAGTACATACACACTTTATTAGAAAATAATTCGGAATGCCATCGGGTCCTGAACTAACTTTGGGTGGCAACTTGGTAATTTTATCAAAAATCAACCCAACGGAAAGGGTGGGATTAGGAATGGTCATATTTAACTTTGCTTGCTGATTGATAAAAGCACCATTATTGTTTATATTATTAATCGGACTATAGACTGTTGAAAAAACTGGGCAAAACCTTCAGCTATCTGTTCACAGCCAACAAACTCATTATCATTATAATACATTAAATTAGGAAGTTTATTAATTGATCTTTTATTGTTTATGTTATACCAAAAACTTTTAGGGTTAGTGTAGAGTAGTTGGTCTAAGTTTGAAATATAATTATCATAACAAATATCAGTCAAAGTTTTACATCTAGCCCTAATGTTTGAAAAAGTAATATAATCTGCCACATTATGACTGACCCTGTAGCATTTGTGAGCAATTTTCTTTTGCCTAACTAAATATCTTAATTCAGCTGAAAACCAACTAGGAAACTTTGAAGTTTTGTATCTCCCTAGAGGAACAACAAGTGCTATAGCCATATCCAGTATATGATAAAAATGTGAGACTGCTATATTAATATCTGCTGAGCTTAAAACCAAGTCCCAATTAATTCCACATAAGTAATTATTAATACCAATATAATCACCCATTTTAAAATCTACATAGTTTAAATTCGACTGAGTTTCACAACTAAAATCAATTTCAAAATTATACCCTTTGTGATTTAATGACCCCTCAAAAAGACAATCATTTACAGCAAGAGTTTGCTTGCTTGAAAAAATTAGATCTAAATAAACAAGCCTATCATTTGGAATTGTAATATTCTGATAAAAACTCAAACAAGCATAATGCTGACCTAAAACTAGACCCGCCGAGTTTAAAGGACAAGTCACCACCACACCATTGTCGTCATTCCCCCAACTTGAATCAGGTACATTAAAATCACCAAAAATATAAAAATCACAACCTGAATATTCTTGCCTGAGAATGTCAACAGTATGGCAGTGACTTTCATATAAGTTAATTGGAGAATTTGGGGGAATATAAACTCCCCCAATTATAAAGCTAATACTACCAATTCTACATAATATATATAATTGTTCGACTGAATCATACACCAACGTAAGCTTCCTTGAATCAATAACATCCCTGATATATATCAAAATTCCTCCTCCGCGACTTTTGCTGCTAGAAGAAGGTGAACGATCACATCTGAACAGACTAAATGACTTTACAGACAGTTCAGCATCGGAGTAGTCATCAGAGAGCCAACTCTCAACAAATATCAAAATATCATAGTGCGAGCATAAAACAACTTTAATTAATTCATTAATTTTAGTTCTTAGGCCACCAACATTATAGCAAAATACTTGCAATGGGGCTAATTTACGTTTTTTCTATTGTTTCTAACATTATTTGAGGTAGAATTTACTATGTATGGCACATTATTTCTATATATTTAATTATTAAATTCTCCTCTCCTTCTTCTTTTCTTCTGTTTAGCTCTGCAACCACCTTCCTGATGCATTCTCTTTGCATCACTGTTAAGTCATTCTTTAATTTGTATGCATGTAAATTTGACTTCTTATTTCCCATTATTAGTATGTCCCGTGCAATCTTACAGTCAGAGAATACCACTTTAAGTGGTCTCAACTTGTTTCCTCTTTTCTCACCCAATCTAATCACCTTGAGAACTTTGTCGACTGCTGGTTCTTTATTAATTACCCCCAGCAGTTCAGTTAAGAAAAAGAAAGCAAAAGGTTCAAATTATTAACTGGGTTCATGGAAGCGATTTGACAATACAAAAAGTGAATTCAATTTCATAGTTTATTAACTGACAAAAGCCTAAATGGAACTGAAACTCGTTTTAATAATAATTTCTAATCACTTCTTATTGGTTTTGTCATATCCTTAATATTTGTTGCTTTGCTCTTCAAGTAAGAAAAAGTCCAAAGGTGTTAAGTCCGGAGATCTAGATGGCCATTTAAAGAGTCCTCTTCTCCCATTCGCCCAGAAATACATAATTCAAGTACTCACGAACATGTATTGCAAAATGAAAAGGCGCTATCCGATTAAAACCACATGTTGCTATTTAGGATGTCAGGAAAAAAATTCGGAACAAGGTGGAGGACCTTAACGCAATAATTTTAGGTACCCTAAGATTTTCCACTATTATTCATTATTTAAGATCCCAAGAATTCCTGCTTACACATTGAAAGTTTCTGAAGTACAAGTCAACGTGCGGTGGGTTTTTGTCTTCCCAATAACGACAATGTTAACGACTTACGATACCAATAAACATAAACATTGATTCATTAGAAAATTTAACGTTTTCTATTTGTAGAACATTTGTATCTATACTCTATTTCAGAAGTGTGTAGAGCAACAACTGTAGATATCAGCAACAGTTGGAGTAGAATGTTGGGGATTTTCTATTATTTCGCCAATTATTTGGACTTGCTTTTCTTCTGAAATAGACATATGGCCTGGGCGTTTTTTATCCTGGACAGTACCAGTAGTTGTAAATTTATTTACAAGTTCCCTTAAATATTTACGGCAAATAGGACGATCGGGAAAACGTTCGTTGAAAACCCTTTCAGTCTCATGAAAATTACGCGTTGCTCCATAAATAAAAATTGCTTCTACTTTTTCCTCCAATGAACAAGAATTAACCATTTTGAAAAAAACAATAAATTCAAACTGCCAAACACACTAAACAATATCTAACAATGACCGATACAGGAGTAATTTACCGGTTAAGGAAAAATATCTTAAAATTTTTTTTCGAGTTTTTTTAATAGCTATTTGGTTTTTGGAATGTCTAAATAATGTTCAATAACCTTTAACGTGAAATGTGACATACGAGTAAGTAATAATTTGAGTAATAAATTTTTCACGTTTTACTCGAAAACCTTGAAGTTATGTGAGAAAAGTGTAGATACAAAAACTATAGAATTTTTTATCACCAATAATTTTGTTAAAAGACATTTTTTTCTCAGGCAATTATTTTCTGCAAAAAAATCGTTTTTTATTAATTATACCCTTAGCCCCCCACCCACCCTACACACCTTACCAGTAAGAAATTGTATTCAAAAATCATTGTTTTTCATATTTAATTTAATAACACACTTTGTTTATTTAAATTTTATATAATTATATAAATGTACATTAATAAATATTTAATACAAAAACGGTGATTTTTTCCAAAGAATTTCTTACTGGTAAGTAGTGTGGGGTGGGTGGGGGGCTATTGGTAGAATTAATAAAAAATGTTTTTTTTTGCACAAAACCATTTACTGGAAAAAAACGTTTTTCATTAATTCAAATTAAATAAACACAAAACAATTAATTAAACAAACAATTAATTAAACACTCTCGATGTAGCCAACAGGGCTTTTATAGAAAGGACACCACACCAAGGAACTGTATTCCAGTCTTGATCTAACAAAGGAAAAGTACAATAGTTTTATTGAGTTTAAATTGTTAAAGAGTCGGCTATTTCGAATGATGGTGGGGATTAGTGACTTTCCACCCATATAAGGAGACGGAAAAGAATGACTGCTGGTATAAATTTCGATAGCTCACATTTATTACAACCCGAACTAACTACTTCTTACAACAGTTACTTAAACGACAAAGGTGCAATAAAATGAAAGTGTAAAATGTCAAATTAACCCGACAATCTAAAGCACCCCGGAATGGCTTGGAGTCTTTACCGAGTTATGAATTACGAGTGTGCGAATGTCTTGCACGGCCGGCTAAATTAGACCGACGTCTCTGACTATTGAAGACCGAGTGAATTAATCCTAAAAAGGTAACACGCAAGACGCCACCCGCGTAAAAGTCACATTACAATACAGGTGCGCTTCGATCGCCGTTGTTAGGTCTGGCGTCCAAGGACTAGGGGAATATGATGCAAATTTAAAGCCCTTTGGAGATTTGTAGTGTTGAATAGTTTTGGGCTTGACCAAATGACAAAACCCAGAAGTTTCAAGTTAGCGAAAAAGCAGGTTTTTTAAAAAAAGCGCATTTTTAGTATAAACTAAATAAAAATTAACAAAAATAATAAGAAAATAGGTACCCAGAGAAAAAAAACTAGGCAACAAAATTTAAAAAAAAAAAAAATATTTACAATAAGGTGCACAAATAATATGTTCGACTCTTGGCTACAAAATCATTTCTTTCAGCTTATGTTTAAAGGATGAAAATATACAACCGGCAAAATGTAGATGCCGATTTAGAGGTCCTTAAAGGGGAAGAAGAAGAATAAAAAGAAAAGTTTGACTCGACTGCCTGTAAGAAATCAATAATTTCTTCCAGGCATTTGAGGTCTTTAGAGAGGAAGAAGAAAATGATAAAGAAGAATAAGGAAAACGTTGGCTCAACTGCCTTAAAGAAATCAATAACTTCTTCCAGGCATTTGAGGTCCTAAAAGAGGAAGAAGAGGAAGAGGAACAAAAAGAGACGTTTGACTCAATTGCCTGTAAGAAATTAATAATTTTTTCCAAGCATTTGAGGTACATAAAAAGAGACAAATAATAATGAAGCAGAAGAAGAAAAACGAGAAGAAAGGTTTGACGCATTTAAGGTCTTTAAAGAGGAAGAAGAAGAAGAAGAAGATAAAGAAGAATAAGGAAAAGGTTGGCTCAACTGCCTTAAAGAAATCAATAAATTTTTTCAGGCATTTGAAGTCCTTAAAGAAAAAGAAGAAGGAATTCAAGAAGAAAAGTTTGACTCGACTGCCTGTAAGAAATCAATAACTTCTTCCAGGCATTTAAGGTCCTTAAAGAGCTAAAAGAAGAAAAGTTTGACTCGACTGTTTGTAAGAAATCAATAACTTCTTCCAGGCATTTGAAGTCCTAAAAGGGGAAGAAGAGGAAGAGGAACAAAAAGAAACGTTTGACTCCACTGTTTGTAAGAAATCAATAACTTCTTCCAGGCATTTGAGGTCCTAAAAGAGGAAGAAGAGGAAGAGGAACAAAAAGAGACGTTTGACTCAATTGCCTGTAAGAAATTAATAATTTTTTCCAAGCATTTGAGGTACATAAAAAGGAAGAAAAAAATAATAATGAAGAAGAATAACAAAAACAAGAAAACACGCTTGATTCAACTGCCTGTAAGAAATCAAGAACTTTTTCCAGGCATTCGAGGTTCTTTAAAACAAAGAAGAAGAAGAAGAAGAAAGGTTTGATTTAATTGCCCTTTAAGAAATCAATAATTTCCTCCAGGTATTCAGAGTTCTTTAAAACAAAGAAGAAGAAAAAGAAGAAGTGTTTCTTAACCTATACGCATAAACTTGGGAAATTATTGCTGAGGCAAATAATGACTAATAGTGAAACAACTTTAGTAAAATAGTTTTAGTTACGGAGATAAACGACTTATTAATTAAAATTAAAAAAAAAAAGGTAAATTCTCCATAATAAATGTTTATTTAACTATTATAGTAACTGTTCGAAGTTATTTCCATGACTTTCAATACATAATTGAGCACGCCTAATCCAAGAGTTGCAGACAGCAACTAATCCAGGTTGTAGTTGAATTTCCTCGGCGGCAGCAAATATCCGATTTCTTAATTCTCGTTCGTTGTCAACTTCGGTTACATACACCAGAGATTTTAGGTGGCCCCAAAAATAAAAGTCAAGCGGATTAAGGTCGGGTGACCGAGGAGGCCATCCAATCGGACCACCTCGGCCTATCCATCGTTCGGGGCACATTCGATTCAAATGCCGTCGCACTGGTCGCGCAAAATGTGGTGGAGCACCACCATCGTGAAGAAACCACAAATTCTGCCTAATGTGAAGAGGGACTTCTTCAAGGAGTACCGCCAAATTTTGTCGCAAGAATTGTAAATAAAGAGCACCAGTTGGACGATTATCCAAAATGAAAGGGCCAATAAGTATTTTCCGTTTACAATTCTTCCAGCCCACACGTTTACTGAAAATCGTTGTTGAAAGTTTGTTGTTCGCCGAATGGATAAAAAAAAGAAAATAAGATGTCTGTTCAATATGTGGCACAAATGTGAGCCTATCGTCGAATACAACCCCTAGATCTTTAATAGAACTGCTTCTACAGAGGATTTGATTGATTGTCTATATTGTAATTAAACAAAAAAGGATCCTTGGTTCGGTGAAAGGAGATCACACCAGTGATCCAATTAGGTCCAAGTTACTCCGTAAAAACAAGCAGTCCGAGATACTATTGATACACCAGAATATTTTCAGATCATCAGCATAAGCGCTAGTCTAAGGCAGGAAATCATATTCTATAAGATCATTAATATAAAAGATAAAAAGAAGGGGGCCGAGATTGGATCCCTGTGGGACTCCAGAAGTTGAAACAAAGGTATTAGATCTGCAACCTTCCACCTCAACAAACTGTCGACGGTCAATAAGGTATGACGAAAGCAACGAAATCAGCCTTAAATTGAATAATAATAATACTAGAAGGGAATATGAATTATATGCAGAACCTTTAACAACAACTCCAAAGACTTAGGGGAAAGGTACCTATATTGGACCACCTAACAAAATACCTCTGTAAAATGAAATTTTGTGAACCAAATTGTAACAAAAAAATTGTACATAACTTTAGGCCTGTTATAAATAATAACAAAACAGGCTAAAACCTGTTCCTGTGGTTAGCAAAAAAAATAGAGTCATTGGTCCAATTTAGGACACTGGTTTCCTATTTTGAACCGCAAGTTTCCTAAATTTAATGAAAAAACGTTTATTAAACTATTTGTATGTAATTCTGAGATTAATTTACTAATATACATATAATAAGCCTAAAATATTGGGTATATAAAAGAAAAAAATCAGTCACTGTCAGACTCGCAGTTTATACATTCATAGAACTCAGTATATTGCGACCAGTGGTGCACTTTAAGTGTGCCCACTTCTTGCACAAAACACAGCGTATCCACTCTTCTCCCGGGACCAGATTGCAAAAATAAACCTAAGGAAAAAGCAGGTGTCCTTCAACGTGTTAAGACCCTTTAAAGTTTAAACGTTCTATGCAGATGAATATGACCAATGGTTAACGAACAATCCAGGAAGGCAAATTAATCACTTCCAAATTCCTAAGCTGCTTGGCAAGGCATACGAACGTTGTTCGACTATGGTCAGAGGTGTTACCGGTTTTGAAGTGTGTGGAATATATCCAATAAACAGGAACCTGTTTACAGGAGATGATTTTCTTCCTTCCAAAGTCACAGATAAAGAAGCAGAGAAAGAGAAAAATGACTTGAATTCTGTAGCAGACTCGGATGATGTGCCTTTGTCTTATTTTCTTCCGAGCACAAGCGGCACACAAAAGAATTCTGGAAACCAAGCAATAATACTACCAATACAATAAATCTTTTGACACCAGAAAAGCCTTCTACATCAACACAAGTTTCCAGCAAAATTCCATCGGTGACATCTGAACAAATTATTCCGTTTCAGAAAAAAAGAAAAGGAGGCCTCAAGGTAAAAAGTCTACAAGTGTTTCGCTCTAATTAGAGCATTATCAGGCCTTTAGAAGCCATCCACACACGTCACAGTACATAAATAAACATAGGTTTCAAACACAGGTTTATTTATGTACTGTGAAGTGTGTGGATGGCTTCTAAAGGCCTGATGATGCTCTAACTCGAACGAAACACGTGTAGCCCGTTTTATTGCGTGTTGTGAAACCGTGACTTTGCGTTTTTCGTCAATTTCCTTATTTTTGAGGCTAAAAAACTTTGTACAAATTGTCTTAATGCAAGTCATTCTAATCAAACACGTCCATCAGGTACAATGAATCAATCATAATATTTAAATCTTCTTGACAAAGCTAATATAAATTATCCTAATTAAATTGACCTGTGGTTGGACCTTTGGTGTGATGCTCAAATTACGAGACATTTTTTCCACTAATCAAAACTCTTTATATTTTTACTCTCGACACGTGTTTCGATAACGATGTTAGCATCTTCGGGAGAAGATTAAAACTCTTTTAAGGTATTTATACAACGATTTTTTGGTAAATTTTTGGTTTTGGTATATTTATTAAGCTGTTGAATATACGTATATCATATACTATTCTGTTTACAAAAAAGGTGAAAATAATAAAAAAATTACACGGGATTTACGACATATCTAGTTTTTAAACTGGAATACTACACCTCAAATATTTGATGTCATTCTCCTGAAAAATCGCTGTTTTTTGACCATATTACCCAATCTAATAACGCTCTTTTTATACTAAATAGTGCTATTAAATTACATATTAAATTAATATTTTCTGCAAAAACATTGTTTTTCATTAGACAACCCTTGGCCCCCCACCCACCCCACACAACTTACCAGTGAGAAATTCTTGCAAAAAATCACCGTTTTTCGTAATATTGTACGAATTTGGAAAAACGCTGAAACAAGTGTCCAACCAAATTGTCCAGAGAATATTTGTACAAATTTTCATAACTGTACCTGTTCAATTTTTTGAGTTATGGACATTGTGTCCAATAGTTCAATTTCTTTAAATTCTCAATCAAAAACAGACTTAACTACATCACTGTCACTATTTAACATAATTTAGCTCTTTTTGCAATTTTTTTCTCACCCCCCAAGCCTTCTACTCCCATATTAAAAAAAAAAAAACAATCAACAATCAAAAAAACAACAACCGCACTCCTTACCTGGGTTCCAAGCGGTTTAGTGAGTACCAACACGTCCCCCACGACCGCATTATCGGGCACGATGTACTCGTTGGGTTGCGCGACGGTGGAGGCGACGCCCCCGATGGTACACCACGGGTTCACCACCGTCTGACCCCCGGTCACGGTCGTACCCGCCTCCAAAGCGGAATCCTTGAACCCTCTCATTATCAACGGGATAACGACGTCTCTCTCTTTCTCGGTCATTTTGGTGCTGACCCCGAGGAGCATCAGCATGTTGTCGCACTCGGTCACGCCCATCGCGTATAAATCGCTTAGGACGTTCGCGCACGCGATCTTGCCCATCATGTAAGGGTCGTCCACCAGGGGGTAAAAGAAATCGGTGGTTTGGACCAGGACGAGACCCCCGTGACGTAACGGGGTCACCTGCGAAGAGTTTTTCGCTTGTTTTGTCGGGTATTATGTCACTTATATAGTAAAAATCAATTTAGTTTTGATACTGTCTCACGCGCTCTCAAATATTGAAAAGAAAGAGAAAATAGACTCATTATCTCAGTATTTAAAAGATATATATATGAACTTTAATTTTTAACAAAACCCTTCGTAATACAATTATTTACTTATAGATATAGTAGTCGTTAAAGAACGTCAATTTACCGTGACCCACCAGATTAAACACAAGGAAATTGTCCTTAAGAGGCAAAGGAACCAAGTCTACTTTTCTTACCCTGAAGATTGAAGTTCTTTCTATGAGATTCTAGAGGTTTTTTATTTATCGGCCTGCCTGAGCACCTGATCTAACCCAAATTGAGGTGGTGATCTTCCAGGCATTTGGCACCATTTCTGAAATTTGAAGCCTTTCCCCCGAGGCATTCATCGATATCATGGTTTGAGGTCACTTCTCGATGTATTTTTAAAGTGTGCCAGGCATATGAGGTCATTTTAGAGATATCTGTGTGATATTTTAAGCAATTTTTCCTCTTGTATCTTAGATACTTTGGGTCATTTTTCATTTTTAGTCCAGGCATTTAGAGTATTTATTATTGAAATTATTATAGAGACTCTTGAATATATGACACATGGACGTTCAGAACATCTAAGTTTATTAATGTCAATTTCTACAAACTTTTGAAGGAATTTTCAATTTTTTCTTCCTGGCATTTAAAGTCCTTTTAATTCTCTCCCAAATGTTTGAATCAGATGATTTTTTCCAGGAAAGGTTCCAGACTTTTAAAGGTACTAACAATTGTATTCCGGGCAGTTTAAGTCAAGGAATTCCTTCCAGGAATTTAAAGTATTCGTTAGTCGAGTTTGAGGCACTTTTGATGATTTCTTTTGGGAAAGGTTCCAGACTTTTAAAGGAACTAACAATTGTATTCCAGGCAGTTTAAGTCAAGGAATTCCTTCCAGGAATTTAAAGTATTCATTAGTCTAGTTTGAGGCACTTTTGATGATTTCGTCTGAGAAAGGTTCCAGACTTTTAAAGGACCTAACAATTGTATTCCGGGCAGTTTAAGTCAAGGAAATCCTTCCAGGAATTTAAAGTATTCGTTAGTCTACTTTGAGGCACTTTTGATGATTTCTGCTGGCAAAGGTTCCAGACTTTTAAAGGAACTAACAATTGTATTCCGGGCAGTTTAAGTCAAGGAATTCCTTGCAGGAATTTAAAGTATTTGTTAGTCTACTTTGAGGCACTTTTGATGATTTCTCTTGGGAAAGGTTCCAGACTTTTAAAGGTACTAACAATTGTATTCCGGGCAGTTTAAGTCAAGGAATTCCTTCCAGGAATTTAAAGTATTCGTTAGTCCAGTTTGAGGCAGTTTTGATGATTTCTTTTGGAAAAGGTTCCAGACTTTTAAAGGAACTAACAATTTTATCCCAGGCATTTGAAATCGAGGGATTCCTTCCAGGTCTCATTCCAGACCCTTGAAAGCATATCTTCCTCGCTCATTTGCAGTGATTTCTTGAATATTCAGGTGAATTCTTACATGTTTCAGGCATTCAATTTTGTTTTTCAGACATTTCAAATGTGCACCTCCCGTGGAGGCATTTAATCGCTGAAACATCATTTTTTCACCTGGAACTACTTGATATCAAATAAAAAATTCATCGGGAGACATTTCCAGGCATAACTTCGGAACCATACAAGAGAATTTCACCATTCTTTCGCTCCAATGAAAAGGGCTTCCTGAGGACGGATTTCATGTATGAAACGTCTTGTTGCGTTAAAGTTGAATTAAGTTACAGGCACTTTAGTAAACGGCAAAAATTTCTTAAAGGTATTTAAGGAAAAAGGGATTGTCTTGTGAAATAAATGTTTGTAGGTCCTTAGTCGAGGCTTTAAATTAAAAATGCCAAGAACTCTTGAAATAATTAATTTCCATTGGAGCACTACCTGAAAAGGTGCTTCGCCCCCCTACAAAAACTGAGGTTATGTACTTCATTCTTCGGCTACATCATTTCCTCTTGGATAGTTAAATTGTTGATAAGGAAATGGTACAAACGAAGCCCAAAACAGTGAAAATTAATTAAGGTTCTGTGGATAATTAATTTCCACTGAAGACCCGCCCCAAAAGGTGCTTTTCCCATTCAAAAATTGCGGTTATGTAGTCCCATTCCTCGGCTACACTCATTTCCTCTTTCCTGGGCAAAGAAATGGTACCAAGACAGTAAAAATTAATTAGAAATTCTTGATTCTTGTGATATTACCCCCATCCTCACCCTGAACCCCGAAAAAAGTGAGGTTATGTACCTAATTCCTTGGCCTCCCTATTTTTTTTTTTGTATAGTTAAATGTTTGGCCAGTAGATGGTGTGAATAAAGCCCAAAGTGTAAACAAACTTGTTGATAATCAATTTCTTATAGAACCCTACCTGAAAAGGTTATATTTGCTCGCTCCTAAAAAAATGAGGTACCTAGTTCCTCGGCTACACCACCTATCTATCTATACTTCTTGGGATAATTTAGTTATTATTCAAAAAAACAGTGTAAATAAATAGGGAATTATTTGTTATAACACTTGACTGAAGCCCTAACCGAAAAGGGTGAAATAATTGAGGTTATGTTTCGAAATAACAGGATAGCAACCCCAGTAAACAAACAAATAATTATTAATTAAATAAATCGTGGGGGGCCCTCACCGAACAATCCAAGCCGATACCGATCCGCGGGATGGCCATATGCATAAAGTGCTCATGGTCCCCGCCGCTGTTGTAGTCCTGCTGCAGTCCCTCGACCAGTTTGTTGAGCACCTCCTGGGGCACCTTGCACCCCCGGCCCTTCAAGTCGGCGAACCGCGTTAACCGGAAACTCGCTTCCAGGTCGTGGGCCAGCGGGTCGAACGGTCGTCTCAACGCCAAACTGTTGGGATTCCCGCCGAGTTCCAACTGTACGGCCCCCAACGCGTCCTGTTGTACGCCGACCTGATAATCGCCCATCGCCGGTTTTCCCTCTTAACTTACACTTAAACGATTTACTACTACTATGCTCGGAGAAACTTTACTTTCTCCTGCTGTATATTTATTTTACACGATACTACTAGCGTGTTAAAAACGCTGGCCGCGAGAGCGTTTCTCAAACAATCGCACCGCGAAAGACGCGTACAAAATGGCGGACTGGGGGGCCCCCGCTCGTTCGTTTTCGTCCCTCTTACTCGCTCCGGGGCAACTTATCTGTCACTCGAGCGTCAGTTTGTCATGCTAAAAGTCACGTGATATAACTGAACCGATCACATTTCTAAAGCGAAACGAATAGGAGCGCGGTCGAAAGCACGCCCCTCGAAATGCCCTCGCCCCATTGGTCAGGTTTATCGACTGGTCGCCAAAAGTTCTTCTAGAAGATTCCGACTGCTGGCATAATGGATTAGTTTTAGGCAATTTGGCCCCCGGGGGAGGCCCCAGAAGCCTCCGGGGGCCCCATAAACCTCCGAAACCCCCCTAAAAAAGCCCCCTTGGAAAAGCATCTTCATTTAAACGAGTAGTATTTTCGTTGGCTTTAGACGCGGCGTTGCCGTTCATGGCCTGATTAAGACTTTATTGAGGGTTTTAGGGCGTTTAAAGCCTTAGGGGGGCTCCAGCCTCAGTGGTTTTTCTTAAATCTCTTTGTCATAAAGGGTTTTTTAGTTTTAAAGGCCTTAAAAACGCCTAAAGAGTTAAGAAAACAGAAATGACACTAGATGTGGCAACGCGGCCCCTTATTAAATAGGGAGCTAGTAAACGGGTGCCCGTAAACGCTATTTTATTTATAGCCGATACGGTAATTTTTAAGCTTATAACATTTTAAACTTCTGTACCTTAGTTTGTGTGAAATGTTTGATAACAAAGTAGTCATGACATTTTATATTGCAGGTATTAAATAATACAAGGTACCAATAATTACTTAATAGGTATTTATTGGTGTTAAACCGGTATATTATTTTTACGTAGAGCATTTTTATTATTTTTCGACCAATTACTTCTTATTTTACAAATTAAAGACATACAAACTTAGCAAAAGACATATACAATTAATTTTTTCGTAATAATACATGTTTTTTTATATATCTACCGGGTTTTTTTTGTGTGTAAGTGAATAGTGAAGTGCCCACAGAATTACCGATAATAAAATAAAGACACCTCCAATAACTCCCTAATTTTACTGCAACCGTGAATGACTTTGACACAACAACGTCATGCGGGCTGTCAAAGTCATTCCCGACATTGTCCTTGTCAACAACAAAAGTAGTACTATATTTTGTTTTTTCGCCTCAAAAAACGTTATTAAATCGCAAAAAAGATGCTGTAATGTCCGTTTAGCTAAAAAAACAAACAATAAAGAAGCACCTTATGCTTGACGCGGACCTCTCCAGCGATGTCTCCCTCTGAGGTAAGTAAAACTATACAGGGGGGGGTCTTTGTCCTCCCTCAAAAATTGTTTACTCACACACACTTAAATATTGTAGAAAAGGTTACAAAAAGAACTGATGTCCCTGGTAAAAGACCCGCCGCCAGGGGTGTCCGTGGACGCGGACCAAGCCGAACAGAATCTCTCCTTGTAAGTAAATCTCTCCCTTTTCTAGGTCAAAAAACCCTTTTTTTTCTTGTTATGGTTTAAAGATGGACTATTCATATGGACGGTGCCCCCGGCACCCTCTATGAGGGCGAACGCTTTCAATTACAGTTTAAATTTAGTAGTAAATATCCCTTTGATTCACCAGAGGTGAGTGCCACATAACCCGAGAGACTTCTTATAAAATAAGGGGTTTTTTAGGTCACATTTACCGGGGCTAACATCCCAGTGCACCCTCACATATACAGTAACGGGCACATATGCTTATCGATTTTAACGGACGACTGGTCTCCCGCACTGTCAGTGCAGTCTGTGTGTCTTTCCATTATTTCCATGCTCAGTAGTTGCAAGGAAAAGGTACTTCATAGGGTGTTTTTCTTAAAAATTGGTTTAATTTCTGGTGTTTTTTGTAGCAAAGGCCCCCTGATAATGCCTTCTATGTGAAGACATGCAATAAAAACCCAAAGAAGACAAAGTGGTGGTACCATGGTAAAATGAGAAGTGATTCGGGCCTTTTTAATTGTTATTTTAACTGTTTTTTTTTTGTTGCAGATGATTCGGTCTAGTGCAAGGAAATCTTACTATATATTATTATATAGCTATTTTTTTAATAAACTGGTTACTTTTAGTACTTAGCAAGTGATGATTTTTACAAAGGGGGTGGGAGGGAGGTTGTCATATATTATCCCAGAAATTTTATTTAAATTAGTCTGTGATACATACGCAAGTCTTGTTTATTATTTTTCAAATTGGGGCCTAAGGCGTGGATAGCTCAGACTGCCTTTATCCAGTAAGTAGGTGTGACCTTAGAGGATTTTTTTTTCTTTTTTGAACGTGTTGTTATTGTAATATAAATTATTGTACCTGTTGGTTTTGTTTATTTTTATTGGCCTTCCCGTGATCCTGACCTAGGGCCTTTGGATTTTTTATCCATGGCTTTTTTTATATGCCCCTGACTTAATAAAAATTGCCATATGAAATAAATTTAAACCTATATGGAATACAAATATCAATGAGATTTTTTTAGCAAAAGATACAGTGTAACAGATGTAATAAAACAGATGTGTGATGAATTGGGAATTTGTGTGTGTGCCTAATTGTACCATATTAATTATTATAGTGAAGACTTATGAGATAACAACAAAAAAAAGAAGATTATATTGCTTTAAAGAATTAAACATATTTGTACTTGAATTTTTCCAGATGAAACAGAACAAAATTCCCAAAAATTTTGAGTTTCTTTTGGAGTAGGGCTTTGAAACTTTGTAGATCATTAGAATTAATGTTTTCCTACCTGGTGCTTTTTGAATGAACCTTCTAAGTTGAATAGAACAGAAATTGGGTCCTGAAACATGTGATTTTCGGGTGAAAAAAACCCAAATTGTCAAAAATTTTGAGTTTTTCTTTGAGTAGGACTTTGAAACTTTGTAGATAATTTATATTAATGTTTTCCTACCTGGTGCTTTTTGAATGAACCTTCTAAGTTGATTAGAACAGAAATTGGGTCCTGAAACATGTGATTTTTAACTGAAAAAAACCAAAATTGCCAAAAATTTTGAGTTTTTCTTTCAGTAGGACTTTGAAACTTTGTAGATCATTAGAATTAATGTTTTCCTACCTGGTCCTTTTTGAATGAACATTCTAAGTTGATTAGAACAGGAATTGGGTCCTGAAACATGTGATTTTCGGGTGAAAAAAACCAAAATTGCCAAAAATTTTGAGTTTTTCTTTGAGTAGGACTTTGAAACTTTGTAGATCATTAGAATTAATGTTTTCCTACCTGGTCCTTTTTAAATGAACCTTCTAAGTTGAATAGAACAGAAATTGGGTCCTGAAACATGTGATTTTTGAGTGAAAAAAACCAAAATTGTCAAAAATTTTGAGTTTTTCTTTGAGTAGGACTTTGAAACTTTGTAGATAATTTATATTAATGTTTTCCTACCTGGTGCTTTTTGAATGAACCTTCTAAGTTGATTAGAACAGAAATTGGGTCCTGAAACATGTGATTTTTAACTGAAAAAAACCAAAATTGCCAAAAATTTTGAGTTTTTCTTTGAGTAGGACTTTGAAACTTTGTAGATCATTAGAATTAATGTTTTCCTACCTGGTGCTTTTTAAATGAACCTTCTAAGTTGAATAGAACAGGAATTGGGTCCTGAAACATGTGATTTTCGGGTGAAAAAAACCAAAATTGCCAAAAATTTTAAGTTTTTCTTTGAGTAGGCCTTTGAAACTTTGTAGATCATTTATATTAGTGTTTTCCTACCTGGTGCTTTTTAAATGAACCTTCCAAGTTAAATAGAACAGAAATTGGGTCCTGAAACGTGGTTTTTGAGTGAAAAAAACCAAATCTGCCAAAAATTTTGAGTTTTTCTTTGAGTAGGACTTTGAAACTTTGTAGATCATTAGAATTAATGTTTTCCTACCTGGTCCTTTTTAAATGAACCTTCTAAGTTGAATAGAACAGAAATTGGGTCCTGAAACATGTGATTTTCGGGTGAAAAAAACCAAAATTGTCAAAAATTTTGAGTTTTTCTTTCAGTAGGACTTTGAAACTTTGTAGATCATTAGAATTAATGTTTTCCTACCTGGTCCTTTTTGAATGAACATTCTAAGTTGATTAGAACAGGAATTGGGTCCTGAAACATGTGATTTTCGGGTGAAAAAAACCAAAATTGCCAAAAATTTTGAGTTTTTCTTTGAGTAGGACTTTGAAACTTTGTAGATCATTAGAATTAATGTTTTCCTACCTGGTCCTTTTTAAATGAACCTTCTAAGTTGAATAGAACAGAAGTTGGGTCCTGAAACATGTGATTTTCGGGTGAGAAAAACCAAAATTGCCAAAAATTTTGAGTTTTTCTTTCAGTAGGGCTTTGAAACTTTGTAGATCATTAGAATTAATGTTTTCCTACCTGGTCCTTTTTAAATGAACCTTCTAAGTTGAATAGAACAGAAGTTGGGTCCTGAAACATGTGATTTTCGGGTGAGAAAAACCAAAATTGCCAAAAATTTTGAGTTTTTCTTTCAGTAGGGCTTTGATACTTTGTAGATCATTAGAATTAATGTTTTGCTACCTGGTGCTTTTTGAATGAACATTCTAAGTTGAATAGAACCGGAATTGGGTCCTGAAACGTATGATTTTTGAGTGAAAAAAACCAAAATTGCCCAAAATTTTGAGTTTTTCTTTGAGTATGACTTTGAAACTTTGTAGATCATTAGAATTAATGTTTTCCTACCTGGTCCTTTTTGAATGAACCTTCTAAGTTGAATAGAACAGAAATTGGGTCCTGAAACATGTGATTTTCAGGTGAAAAAAACCAAATTTGCCTGAAATTTTGAGTTTTTCTTTGAGTATGACTTTGAAACTTTGTAGATCATTAGAATTAATGTTTTGCTACCTGGTGCTTTTTGAATGAACCTTCTAAGTTGATAAGAACAGGAATTAGGTCCTGAAACATGTGGTTTTCGGGTGAAAAAAACCAAAATTGCCAAAAATTTTGAGTTTTTCTTTGAGTAGGACTTTGAAACTTTGTAGATCATTAGAATTAATGTTTTCCTACCTGGTCCTTTTTAAATGAACCTTCTAAGTTGAATAGAACAGAAATTGGGTCCTGAAACATGTGGTTTTCGGGTGAAAAAAACCAAAATTGCCAAAAATTTTGAGTTTTTCTTTGAGTATGACTTTGAAACTTTGTAGATCATTAGAATTAATGTTTTCCTACCTGGTCCTTTTTAAATTAACCTTCTAAGTTGAATAGAACAGAAATTGAGTCCTGAAACATGTGATTTTCGGGTGAAAAAAACCAAAATTGCCAAAAATTTGGAGTTTTTCCTTGGGTATAACTTTGAAACTTTGTAGATCATTAGAATTAATGTTTTGCTACCTGGTGCTTTTTGAATGAACCTTCTAAGTTGAATAGAACAGAAGTTGGGTCCTGAAACATGTGATTTTCGGGTGAGAAAAACCAAAATTGCCAAAAATTTTGAGTTTTTCTTTCAGTAGGGCTTTGAAACTTTGTAGATCATTAGAATTAATGTTTTCCTACCTGGTGCTTTTTGAATGAACCTTCTAAGTTGAATAGAACAGAAGTTGGGTCCTGAAACATGTGATTTTCGGGTGAGAAAAACCAAAATTGCCAAAAATTTTGAGTTTTTCTTTCAGTAGGGCTTTGAAACTTTGTAGATCATTAGAATTAATGTTTTCCTACCTGGTCCTTTTTAAATGAACCTTCTAAGTTGAATAGAACAGAAGTTGGGTCCTGAAACATGTGATTTTCGGGTGAGAAAAACCAAAATTGCCAAAAATTTTGAGTTTTTCTTTCAGTAGGGCTTTGATACTTTGTAGATCATTAGAATTAATGTTTTGCTACCTGGTGCTTTTTGAATGAACATTCTAAGTTGAATAGAACCGGAATTGGGTCCTGAAACGTATGATTTTTGAGTGAAAAAAACCAAAATTGCCCAAAATTTTGAGTTTTTCTTTGAGTATGACTTTGAAACTTTGTAGATCATTAGAATTAATGTTTTCCTACCTGGTCCTTTTTGAATGAACCTTCTAAGTTGAATAGAACAGAAATTGGGTCCTGAAACATGTGATTTTCAGGTGAAAAAAACCAAATTTGCCTGAAATTTTGAGTTTTTCTTTGAGTATGACTTTGAAACTTTGTAGATCATTAGAATTAATGTTTTGCTACCTGGTGCTTTTTGAATGAACCTTCTAAGTTGATAAGAACAGGAATTAGGTCCTGAAACATGTGGTTTTCGGGTGAAAAAAACCAAAATTGCCAAAAATTTTGAGTTTTTCTTTGAGTAGGACTTTGAAACTTTGTAGATCATTAGAATTAATGTTTTCCTACCTGGTCCTTTTTAAATGAACCTTCTAAGTTGAATAGAACAGAAATTGGGTCCTGAAACATGTGGTTTTCGGGTGAAAAAAACCAAAATTGCCAAAAATTTTGAGTTTTTCTTTGAGTATGACTTTGAAACTTTGTAGATCATTAGAATTAATGTTTTCCTACCTGGTCCTTTTTAAATGAACCTTCTAAGTTGAATAGAACAGAAGTTGGGTCCTGAAACATGTGATTTTCGGGTGAGAAAAACCAAAATTGCCAAAAATTTTGAGTTTTTCTTTCAGTAGGGCTTTGAAACTTTGTAGATCATTAGAATTAATGTTTTCCTACCTGGTCCTTTTTAAATGAACCTTCTAAGTTGAATAGAACAGAAGTTGGGTCCTGAAACATGTGATTTTCGGGTGAGAAAAACCAAAATTGCCAAAAATTTTGAGTTTTTCTTTCAGTAGGGCTTTGATACTTTGTAGATCATTAGAATTAATGTTTTGCTACCTGGTGCTTTTTGAATGAACATTCTAAGTTGAATAGAACCGGAATTGGGTCCTGAAACGTATGATTTTTGAGTGAAAAAAACCAAAATTGCCCAAAATTTTGAGTTTTTCTTTGAGTATGACTTTGAAACTTTGTAGATCATTAGAATTAATGTTTTCCTACCTGGTCCTTTTTGAATGAACCTTCTAAGTTGAATAGAACAGAAATTGGGTCCTGAAACATGTGATTTTCAGGTGAAAAAAACCAAATTTGCCTGAAATTTTGAGTTTTTCTTTGAGTATGACTTTGAAACTTTGTAGATCATTAGAATTAATGTTTTGCTACCTGGTGCTTTTTGAATGAACCTTCTAAGTTGATAAGAACAGGAATTAGGTCCTGAAACATGTGGTTTTCGGGTGAAAAAAACCAAAATTGCCAAAAATTTTGAGTTTTTCTTTGAGTAGGACTTTGAAACTTTGTAGATCATTAGAATTAATGTTTTCCTACCTGGTCCTTTTTAAATGAACCTTCTAAGTTGAATAGAACAGAAATTGGGTCCTGAAACATGTGGTTTTCGGGTGAAAAAAACCAAAATTGCCAAAAATTTTGAGTTTTTCTTTGAGTATGACTTTGAAACTTTGTAGATCATTAGAATTAATGTTTTCCTACCTGGTCCTTTTTAAATTAACCTTCTAAGTTGAATAGAACAGAAATTGAGTCCTGAAACATGTGATTTTCGGGTGAAAAAAACCAAAATTGCCAAAAATTTGGAGTTTTTCCTTGGGTATAACTTTGAAACTTTGTAGATCATTAGAATTAATGTTTTGCTACCTGGTGCTTTTTGAATGAACCTTCTAAGTTGATAAGAACAGGAATTAGGTCCTGAAACATGTGGTTTTCGGGTGAAAAAAACCAAAATTGCCAAAAATTTTGAGTTTTTCTTTGAGTAGGCCTTTGAAACTTTGTAGATCATTAGAATTAATGTTTTCCTACCTGGTCCTTTTTGAATAAACCTTCTAAGTTGATTAGAACAGGAATTGGGTCCTGAAACATGTGATTTTTGGGTGAAAAAAAGCAAAATTGTCAAAAATTTTGAGTTTTTCTTTGAGTAGGCCTTTGAAACTTTGTAGATCATTTATATTAGTGTTTTCCTACCTGGTGCTTTTTAAATGAACCTTCCAAGTTAAATAGAACAGAAATTGGGTCCAGAAACATGCGGTTTTCGGGTGAAAAAAACCAAAATTGCCCAAAATTTTGAGTTTTTCTTTGAGTAGGACTTTGAAACTTTGTAGATCATTAGAATTAATGTTTTCCTACCTGGTCCTTTTTAAATGAACCTTCTAAGTTGAATAGAACAGAAATTGGGTCCTGAAACATGTGATTTTCAACTGAAAAAAACCAAAATTGCCAAAAATTTTGAGTTTTTTTTTGAGTAGGACTTTGAAACTTTGTAGATCATTAGAATTAATGTTTTCCTACCTGGTCCTTTTTAAATGAACCTTCTAAGTTGAATAGAACAGAAATTGGGTCCTGAAACATGTGATTTTCAACTGAAAAAAACCAAAATTGCCAAAAATTTTGAGTTTTTCTTTGAGTAGGCCTTTGAAACTTTGTAGATCATTAGAATTAATGTTTTCCTACCTGGTCCTTTTTAAATGAACCTTCTAAGTTAAATAGAACAGAAATTGGGTCCTGAAACATGTGATTTTCGGGTGAAAAAAACCAAAATTGCCAAAAATTTTGAGTTTTTCTTTGAGTAGGCCTTTGAAACTTTGTAGATCATTAGAATTAATGTTTTCCTACCTGGTCCTTTTTGAATAAACCTTCTAAGTTGATTAGAACAGGAATTGGGTCCTGAAACATGTGATTTTTGGGTGAAAAAAAGCAAAATTGTCAAAAATTTTGAGTTTTTCTTTGAGTAGGCCTTTGAAACTTTGTAGATCATTTATATTAGTGTTTTCCTACCTGGTGCTTTTTAAATGAACCTTCTAAGTTAAATAGAACAGAAATTGGGTCCAGAAACATGTGATTTTCGGGTGAAAAAAACCAAAATTGCCTGAAATTTTGAGTTTTTTTTTGAGTAGAACTTTGAAACTTTGTAGATCATTAGAATTAATGTTTTCCTACCTGGTCCTTTTTAAATGAACCTTCTAAGTTGAATAGAACAGAAATTGGGTCCTGAAACATGTCATTTTCGAGTGAAAAAAACCAAAATTGCCAAAAATTTTAATTTTTTTTTTGAGTAGGACTTTGAAACTTTGTAGATCATTAGAATTAATGTTTTCCTACCTGGTCCTTTTTAAATGAACCTTCCAAATTAACAAGAACAAATAACAAAACCAAAACAAATTTTTTACAATTTTTATTTTTATCAAGAAAATATAACTTATATGCAAAAAATATTCTATTTAAATAATTTAAACACACTGGAATCTCGTGGCGCGTTCTCGACCAACGTCGCGCGCTCTCTTCGCACGGTCCGCGTTTTCGAATATTTACACACAACCAAAAAAATAAAAGTAGAAAAAAATTAATTAATTAACGATCAATCAATTAATTAATTAATTAAACTTTACTGTTGTCGTCGAGCTCGTGATGTAGATGCAAAGGGGCGCCGTTCGCGCACAACTCCTGGAACGACTGCTCGAAACAGTGTTTCAGTTCCGCGTAAGTCACCACCAGGACGCTCTGCTCGTCCCTGGACATCAGACAAATTTTCTCGGGCGCCCCGGCGTCCAGTTTGTTCAGGCACTGGATGATGTGCCCCATGTCGATCCAGGGCTGACCCTCCTCCGTCACCTGGTGGAACACGTAGTCCCTGAACAGCTTCAGCATGTACCTAAACCGTTTTCCCTTGTTTTAATAGCAATCGTCATAATATAAGCCAAAAAATGTCCTTAATAAGAAGATCCTGGTACTTTGCATTTCTATTATTAAGTTATTAATTAATTAATACACGAGATCAATCCCATTACAAATGCCGCTTTGCTCCCCTACTTTCTAGACCAGTTTCGAACGTCTAGGTCATGTCTGTGAAGAGTTATCAAGGAATTAAAAGAAAAAAAATCACAAATTATCCGGTGTACTTAAGTCTGGTTAGTCATGAGGGCCAAAGTTTATAATATGCTTCAAAGAACCATATTGTATTTATATACTAGCGTTGTATGTCAATATGTTAAAATTTATTAATGGTATCTTAAATACCGAATGTCAACAAAATCCATGACCAATCAGTTATGAAAGTCACATGATCTTAAGATTTAATTTGTCAAATATCTGTCAGAATTTATTAACTGCATCTTAAATTAAACATCAAATTCCTTGGACCAGTACAAATAAAGTTAGGAGTCACGCGACCTGAACCTCAAACGTCAATTATCTGTCAAAATTTATTAATGGCCATCGGAAATTTCAAACCGATCGGACCAATAGCGAAAAAGATTATGATCTTAGAACATTGAAAGGTTCTTTTCAAAGGTTCCCTTCAATGTTCTAAGGATAAACTGAATGTTTTATCTAGTACAAGGCCTTGTGCACAAGTAATTTGTATTTTTCACCAGGTTATGATGGTAATTCAAGCTGATATCATTAAACAGACATATTTTTGAACCTAGATAATAAAAAGTTGTGTAGAACCAAAAAAAAAATGAAATTCCTTCAAAACTCAAAGTCTCAGTCTCTCTCTAAGTACATTGGTACTTAGCAGGTCATCTATCTATAAGGTCTGATGATGTTTTATTAGCGAAACATGTAACCTTCGTGACATATAAGAAGAGACTTGGAGTTTTTTAATTTTTTTTTCTCTAGTTACGTAGGTCTCTTTGAGATAATGGACGAGTTCTTTCAATCTAATTGACTTCTCTTAAAAAACTAAACTGCCACTTTTTTGCGATAAAAAATGGCACAACTGCTGCAATTCTCACAGCGATGAACCTTAACGAATGAGAATTATCGATGACGATCAAGTAAGAGAGGAAGTTTCTATTGTTTTTTGATTGTCGATTGGTTTTTATAACTTAAAAATGCCATTAAAAAAAATGAAGTAGAAGGTTTAGAGAGTATGAGAAAATTAAGTTACAAGAGCTGAAGACCGGTGATTTAAACAGTTTGAATGAAATATTCTTTACCAATGTTAAAATGAATAAAAACGCATTTTTTTTCGGTCATTATTATCGTAAAACATTAAATGCCTAGAATTGAAAAATCTCTTTGATTTTTACTCAATTACCTGAAAAAAATTAATTGGTTACTTCCAGGCAGTTGAAATTCTTAATATCTGAAAAAATTACAACTAAAAAAATTATTTTCGTTTAACTCCTTGGGATAAAAGCAAATTGTTACTTCCAGGCAGTTTATTTTTTACCCTACTTCCCATAAGATCCCTCCTAAACGCCTGGAAGACGCTTTTCAGTACTTAAAAGGATTATTCCAGGCATTTAATGCCTGTGACAAATCCTACCAAGCATTAAACCAACTCGACTGTCAGGAATTAGACCTTGAAACTCTTTAAACCTTCTAGAAATAAAGAATAAAGTTCCAAGTTCGGTTAAATTAAATATTCCAGACACTTGGGTCATTCAGTACTTAAACAGATTATTCCAGGGATTTAATGCCTGTGACAAATCCTACCAAGCATTAAACCAACTCGACTGCCAGGAATTAGACCTTGAAACTCTTTAAACCTTCTAGAAATAAAGAATAAAGTTCCAAGTTCGGTTAAATTAAATATTCCAGGCACTTGGGCCATTCGAATGCCTGGCATTGACCCCTGAGTTATTTTAGATTGTTCAAAATTCAAAAACAAATTCTTAAATTCAGTAAGATTCCCTTTAAATGGCTCGGGGTACTTAAGGGTTAATGAATTTTTTAATATCTACTTTCGCTCCGTCCGATTTTACCAATTTGAACTTGATTTCTACCCTTGATTTTCTTCTCTGCTTCGTTTTTCTTTTTTTTTTTTTCTACGAGTGAATACCCAGGTGGATCTGATGATGTCTAGTACGGGCGAAACACGTGTAATCAATCATCTGACTTTAATTTAACAAATTCGAAACCTGTGACTTGGAGTTTGTTTTCATTAGTATTTAATGAGAAAAGACGGACTATTTCTTGGAATTGTAACTTTCTTGGTTTTCGAGTTATTGGCACGTTGACAAAAAATTTTAGAACCACAATCGGGTGACTGAAAGATTTTTTTTTCAACTCTATATGGGATAGGAATGATTTAGTGGTGTGCAGAAGTTGTTGACTGTGTTTTGGTCTTGCATAATCGTAAAGCATTTTAAACAGTTCTTTAGTCAGTTTAAACTTGCAAAAGGTTGTACATATCCTTCGTTGTCTCTTTGTTTGAATACGGATCAATAATTTGGTCTCCTTTTTACATGAATAATTCTATAGCACTAGAAAGAGTTGAGTGAACTGAAGTTTACTTAAAAGACGCACTAATAATGATTTAATGCTTATTTATAAACTTTTGAACGTCCTTATGATTGATTAATGTAAATCGAATTGGAATTGAACTCAAATTTATTTGCCATAAAGAGTCAATTTATTGCTAGAAACAAGATAAAGATCGCGATTTAAGGGTAAATCACAAAGAAATCGGGTTATTTTTGGGGATAGACAGTTTTTTAGGTGATGATATACAGTAATGGACAAATTTATGGAATAGTATAAAATTATATTAAATTTAAATAAACAAACTGAGCTATTAGATTGGATATTAACGACAAAACTGGCTGTTATTCATACGTATTATTTTGGAAAACAATGTTTTTTGAAAAGTATTTCTTACTGGTAAGTTGTGTGGGGTGGGTGGGGGGCTAAGGGTAGGCTTAATGAAAAACGGTTTTTTTGCAGAAAATAATTGCCTAAGAGAAAAATGCTTTCTGAAAAAATTCTAGGCGAGAATTTACGTATACTATTCTGTTTACAAAAGGCAGAAAATTAAGGCTTTTAAAATAATTGACAAGGGATTCAGGTACATAATATGTATATCTATTTCAATCATCCGTTAGGCATAGGGCTTTATAAGCTCTATAAAAAAGTGTCAAAGATCCTCTTAATGTGAATCCTTCAGTGTAAATAGTTCTGTAAAAGATTAATTTATCATGCCAAAACACCGCGTTATTCTCCATGTGATCTCAGACAACAAATTTTGGATTTATTTAAAATGGATAGAAAAAAGTCACTCCTCGAAATCTCAAAACTTGATCCTAGAAAAGCCTTCACACACATTAAGAACCGGTGCACGCAATTTGGTGTTAACGTAACAAGTAGAACCGTAAGAAAACGTCTGCTTGATGGGAGGTTTTTTTTTGGGAAAGTTGCTGTTCAAAAGCCACTTCTAATAATAATAATAATACTTCTTTATTTGCTCAAACACATCCAACAGCTTAGCATCGTCAAAAGGTATAGACTGTCAAACGCCAATAATACAGTGCACAAAGGGAGACATTAATCTATCAGAGTTTTACCTACATAACATAGCAAATAAAAAAAAAAAAATTAAACAAAATACAATTTTGGTTCGCATCAGAAATGCTCACAAGTATGTATGAAACATTTGTTATACAAATATGAAAGTATAATATTCGATAAATTTTGATAGACTAGGTTAAAGACTATTGTAGAATTCGTCCAATGAGTATGGACAGATCTCCAAAATCAGGTTTTCGTTACTTGCTTAAATCTATTAGAATGTAGTTGTTTTGATTTTTGCAACTTAAATGCTCTCTGCCAGTCAGCCGAGTTACCCCAAAATAACAGTCCATATGACAACTTTGATTGAAAAAGTCCCATATACGCCATTCACATACTACTGGAGGCGCCAATTGAACAATTCTGCGCAACAGAAAAAGAACCGACGAGAGTTTTATTGCCAGATCTATTATATGGTTCTTCCATGATAATTTATTATCTAGATAAACACCCAGAAATTTGATCGCGTCTATTCTCTGATGTCTTTCCCTTAAAGAGAAATTAACCACCTCTGTTTTATTAAGATTCAAGCACAGATTATTGTCAGCAAACCATACTTTTAACTTGTGAAGAGTTGCACTAGTTCCATTCTATAGGAAAATCAGATCTGAATTCTGACTGAGAAGAGTTGTGTCATCCGCATATTGTACAGATATCACCTCTGAGAAGTCGGCGGGTAATTCATTTACATAAAGTAAAAACAGAAGAGGACCCAAGATTGATCCTTGAGGCACCCCTGTTGTTATTCGAAGTATGGAGGATGTTCTTCCTCCACAAGTCACCATCTGCTGACGCTCACAAAGGTAGGACTGGATAAGTTCCAGGCAAATACCCCGGATACCATAAAAAACCAACTTGCTCAACAAAATACTATGCGAGACACAGTCGAACGCTTTTGAGAGGTCGCAGAAAATTGCACTCACTGTCTTGCCCCCCTCAAATGCATCAACCAGGTAGTCTACCATTACCTGATATTGGTCGATGATTTCATGGATCATCCATATTCCCTTTTTAAATATAGGAACAACTTCTATCAAAGAAAAATAGAAAAGCCCCAAAAGGCTCCTCTCTTGGCCTCGAGAAAAACGAAATAGCAAATGTATTAGGTAAAGCAAATTTTCCCTATTTGAATCCGATGGTAGGAAATATGTAAGATGGGTGCAAGATTCAAAGCAAAGTACCAAAATTCCAACTGCGAAGCGCATGGAGGCAAAAGTACATAATGGTCTGGGGATGTTTTCTCAAGTGAAGGGTTAAATGAACCGATTACAATATAAAAAAATATTGGAAAATACAATGCTACTACCATTTGCAGAAGAAGATAGGTATGCCATTGGGATGGATATTTCAACAGGACATTTATGATTCGAACCGAAACATTCGTCCGCGAAGTTAATAACTCTAATTAAATGGCCATCTCGATCCCCAGACCCGAACCCCGTTGAACATCTTTGGGACATTATTAAGTCTGAGTGGTCGAAAATTTTTGTAGAAACTGGTCAAAAATTGGTCGACTCCGTGCCTAGAAAGTGTCACGTACTCTTCGATGCTGACGAATACCGTTTTTTTTTTGTTTTATAAAATACTAGAAGTTTCCATACTTATTGTTGTGCGAAAATTAGCTATAATTATTAATATGAATAATCATTATTTAATAAAATGAAAACATAAATAAATATCGTTAGAAATCGTATTCTACTATGCATATGGTGCGATAAATATTAGAAACAAATATACTTGTGAAAATAAAAGGTTTCCATACATTTTTCCACCACTGTACGTATATTCTACGGTTCAATAAATTTACCTGGTTGATAAATATACAAATAACTTGCTGAGAAACTGAAATTTTTGCAAAATTTCCACTTATTGGCGATTGAAAAAAATGGCACAACTACTGCAATTTTCATAGCGATAAAATATGGGTTTTTCACGTTTTACTCAAAAACCTTAAGGTTATGTGAGAAAAGTATAGATCCAAAAACTATAGATTTTTTTATCGCGTATAATTTTCGTAAAAAGGATTTTTTTCTCAGGCAATTATTTTCTGCAAAAAAGGCGTTTTTCATTTATTCTAGCCTTGGCCCCCCACCCACCCCACACTACTTATCAGTAAGAAATTCTTTACAAAAATCATTGCTTTTTCATATCTAATCTAATAACACAGTTTGTATATTTAAATTTAATATAATTATATGTATATTAATAAATATTTAATACAGAAACGGTGCTATTAGATTGGATACTATAGACGAAAAACTCTGCATTTGTTGCATGCAAGAGACTTCAAAATTATAATGTAATCCTTCAAGTTTGGTACCTAAATTAAATCGAAAAACTTGTACCGTAATTAACGCGTTTGTTGGATGCGATACAAGGCATGTTTTATATTAATTAAGCCCCTTTTGACAATGAAAGTGCCACCCAAAGTTTAAAAAAAATAAATAAATTCGTACCGATCTCCGGTTTCCGACCAGGTGCTCTCCATATTAAACTCCGGCCGTTCGTTGATCGTCGTCAGTTTCGCCATCAACTTAAAAAGTCGATCGTTTTGCACCTCTTTGGCCAATTCCCCGTCCAAAGCGTCGATGTGACCGTGCAGATTGTCCAGTTGCGAGAAAAACCGCGCCCCTATGGTCGGCATCAGATCCGTAACGCTTTTCCGCGAATTACTCAACAAAGTCGAGATCAAGTGATGTAGATCGGGACTGTAGCTGCGCTGCACCATCTCCAAGGCTATGGGCATATTGTCCCTTTGTACAGCCATCTGTAGCCGAATAATAATATTTCGATTTAAATAAACGAGAACCAAGCGTTCCAGGGGGGAAAGTTACACGCGTTTCCCTTGAAAAGTCTGATGATGCCCTCCTGAAATAAGCGAAACACGCGTAAAATCCTCCTCCAACTAATCAATTTACCGTTGATTTACAGGCGAGGGCGAGCACCAGTTTGCCCAGAGAGGTGAGATCCTGCTGCTGGTAGTGTTGCACCAGGGCCACGTGGTTCACCGAGGTTCCCTCGTGGATCACCACGTCCATCACAGCCAGACAGCTCAGTCTTAACCTTAAATTTGATTTAATTACTTCTCAGTTGAAATTTATATGAGGGGTTTTTGGTCCTGTTTTTTCCTGTAGTAAGGGCATTTAATGACCTTTAATTTACTGTATGATAATGAAATAGTCAATGGTGTTCAATGATTTTATTAGAGGAAGTTCTGTTTAAATTTTCAACTCTCTGACTTCGTTATTTTCAGAGTTATGAGCATTTTGTGCTTAGGAACTTTAATTTCTTTGAAAAATTTGTTTTTTTTAACTTCCAAGGCATGTATCTTTATTTAAAAAAATGTTTGGAAAAAATGCTGAAATAGGTGTTCAATGATTTTATTAGAGGAAGCCTTGTCTAAATTTTCAACTCTCTAACTTCATTATTTTCAGAGTTATGAGCATTTTGTGCTTAGGAACTTTAATTTCTTTGAAAAATTTGTTTTTTTTAACTTCCAAGGCATGTATCTTTATTTAAAAAAATGTTTGGAAAAAATGCTGAAATAGGTGTTCAATGATTTTATTAGAGGAAGCCTTGTCTAAATTTTCAACTCTCTAACTTCATTATTTTCAGAGTTATGAGCATTTTGTGCTTAGGAACTTTAATTTCTTTGAAAAATTTGTTTTTTTTAACTTCCAAGGCATGTATCTTTATTTAAAAAAATGTTTGGAAAAAATGCTGAAATAGGTGTTCAATGATTTTATTAGAGGAAGCCCTGTCTAAATTTTCAACTCTCTAACTTCATTATTTTCAGAGTTATGAGCATTTTGTGTTTAGGAACTTTAATTTCTTTGAAAAATTTGTTTTTTTTAACTTCCAAGGCATGTATCTTTATTTAAAAAAATGTTTGGAAAAAATGCTGAAATAGGTGTTCAATGATTTTATTAGAGGAAGCCCTGTCTAAATTTTCAACTCTCTAACTTCATTATTTTCAGAGTTATGAGCATTTTGTGTTTAGGAACTTTAATTTCTTTGAAAAATTTGTTTTTTTTAACTTCCAAGGCATGTATCTTTATTTAAAAAAATGTTTGGAAAAAATGCTGAAATAGGTGTTCAATGATTTTATTAGAGGAAGCCCTGTCTAAATTTTCAACTCTCTAACTTCATTATTTTCAGAGTTATGAGCATTTTGTGTTTAGGAACTTTAATTTCTTTGAAAAATTTGTTTTTTTTAACTTCCAAGGCATGTATCTTTATTTAAAAAAATGTTTGGAAAAAATGCTGAAATAGGTGTTCAATGATTTTATTAGAGGAAGCCCTGTCTAAATTTTCAACTCTCTAACTTCATTATTTTCAGAGTTATGAGCATTTTGTGCTTAGGAACTCTAATTTCTTTGTAAAAAATGTTTTTTTCAACTTCCAAGGCATGTATCTTTATTAAAAAACAGTTTTTGGAAAAAATGCTGAAATAGGTGTCCAATGATATTATTAGAGGAAGCCCTGTCTAAATTTTCAACTCTCTAACTTCATTATTTTCAGAGTTATGAGCATTTTGTGCTTAGGAACTTTAATTTCTTTGTAAAATTTGTTTTTTCAACTTCCAAGGCATGTATCTTTATTGAAAACATTTTTTGGAAAAAATGCTGAAATAGGTGTCCAATGATTTTATTAGAGGAAGTTCTGTTTAAATTTTCAACTCTCTAACTTCATTATTTTCAGAGTTATGAGCATTTTGTGCTTAGGAACTTTAATTTCTTTGTAAAATTTGTTTTTTCAACTTCCAAGGCATGTATCTTTATTGAAAACATTTTTTGGAAAAAATGCTGAAATAGGTGTTCAATGATTTTATTAGAGGAAGTTCTGTTTAAATTTTCAACTCTCTAACTTCATTATTTTCAGAGTTATGAGCATTTTGTGCTTAAGAACTTTAATTTCTTTGAAAAATTTGTTTTTTCAACTTCCAAGGCATATATCTTTATTAAAAACAGTTTTTGAAAAAAATGCTGAAATAGCTGTCCAATGATTTTATTAGAGGAAGTTCTGTTTAAATTTTCAACTCTCTAACTTCATTATTTTCAGAGTTATGAGCATTTTGTGCTTAAGAACTCTAATTTCTTTGTAAAAAATGTTTTTTTTAACTTCCAAGGCATGTATCTTTATTAAAAACATTTTTTGGAAAAAATGCTGAAATAGGTGTCCAATGATTTTATTAGAGAAAGTTCTGTTTAAATTTTCAACTCTCTAACTTCATTAGTTTCAGAGTTATGAGCATTTTGTGCTTAGGAACTTTAATTTCTTTGTAAAAAATGTTTTTTTCAACTTCCAAGGCATGTATCTTTATTAAAAACAGTTTTTGGAAAAAATGCTGAAATAGGTGTTCAATGATTTTATTAGAGGAAGTTCTGTCTAAATTTTCAACTCTCTAACTTCATTATTTTCAGAGTTATAAGCATTTTGTGCTTAGGAACTTTAATTTCTTTGTAAAAAATGTTTTTTTCAACTTCCAAGGCATGTATCTTTATTAAAAAACATTTTTTGGAAAAAATGCTGAAATAGGTGTTCAATGATTTTATTAGAGGAAGTTCTGTTTAAATTTTCAACTCCCTAACTTCATTATTTTCAGAGTTATGAGCATTTTGTGTTTAGGAACTTTAATTTCTTTGTAAAATTTGTTTTTTCAACTTCCAAGGCATGTATCTTTATTGAAAACATTTTTTGGAAAAAATGCTGAAATAGGTGTCCAATGATTTTATTAGAGAAAGTTCTGTTTAAATTTTCAACTCTCTAACTTCATTAGTTTCAGAGTTATGAGCATTTTGTGCTTAGGAACTTTAATTTCTTTGTAAAAAATGTTTTTTTTAACTTCCAAGGCATGTATCTTTATTAAAAACATTTTTTGGAAAAAATGCTGAAATAGGTGTCCAATGATTTTATTAGAGAAAGTTCTGTTTAAATTTTCAACTCTCTAACTTCATTAGTTTCAGAGTTATGAGCATTTTGTGCTTAGGAACTTTAATTTCTTTGTAAAAAATGTTTTTTTTAACTTCCAAGGCATGTATCTTTATTAAAAACATTTTTTGGAAAAAATGCTGAAATAGGTGTCCAATGATTTTATTAGAGAAAGTTCTGTTTAAATTTTCAACTCTCTAACTTCATTAGTTTCAGAGTTATGAGCATTTTGTGCTTAGGAACTTTAATTTCTTTGTAAAAAATGTTTTTTTTAACTTCCAAGGCATGTATCTTTATTAAAAACATTTTTTGGAAAAAATGCTGAAATAGGTGTTCAATGATTTTATTAGAGGAAGCCCTGTCTAAATTTTCAACTCTCTAACTTCATTATTTTCAGAGTTATGAGCATTTTGTGTTTAGGAACTTTAATTTCTTTGAAAAATTTGTTTTTTTTAACTTCCAAGGCATGTATCTTTATTTAAAAAAATGTTTGGAAAAAATGCTGAAATAGGTGTTCAATGATTTTATTAGAGGAAGCCCTGTCTAAATTTTCAACTCTCTAACTTCATTATTTTCAGAGTTATGAGCATTTTGTGCTTAGGAACTCTAATTTCTTTGTAAAAAATGTTTTTTTCAACTTCCAAGGCATGTATCTTTATTAAAAAACAGTTTTTGGAAAAAATGCTGAAATAGGTGTCCAATGATATTATTAGAGGAAGCCCTGTCTAAATTTTCAACTCTCTAACTTCATTATTTTCAGAGTTATGAGCATTTTGTGCTTAGGAACTTTAATTTCTTTGTAAAATTTGTTTTTTCAACTTCCAAGGCATGTATCTTTATTGAAAACATTTTTTGGAAAAAATGCTGAAATAGGTGTCCAATGATTTTATTAGAGGAAGTTCTGTTTAAATTTTCAACTCTCTAACTTCATTATTTTCAGAGTTATGAGCATTTTGTGCTTAGGAACTTTAATTTCTTTGTAAAATTTGTTTTTTCAACTTCCAAGGCATGTATCTTTATTGAAAACATTTTTTGGAAAAAATGCTGAAATAGGTGTTCAATGATTTTATTAGAGGAAGTTCTGTTTAAATTTTCAACTCTCTAACTTCATTATTTTCAGAGTTATGAGCATTTTGTGCTTAAGAACTTTAATTTCTTTGAAAAATTTGTTTTTTCAACTTCCAAGGCATATATCTTTATTAAAAACAGTTTTTGAAAAAAATGCTGAAATAGCTGTCCAATGATTTTATTAGAGGAAGTTCTGTTTAAATTTTCAACTCTCTAACTTCATTATTTTCAGAGTTATGAGCATTTTGTGCTTAAGAACTCTAATTTCTTTGTAAAAAATGTTTTTTTTAACTTCCAAGGCATGTATCTTTATTAAAAACATTTTTTGGAAAAAATGCTGAAATAGGTGTCCAATGATTTTATTAGAGAAAGTTCTGTTTAAATTTTCAACTCTCTAACTTCATTAGTTTCAGAGTTATGAGCATTTTGTGCTTAGGAACTTTAATTTCTTTGTAAAAAATGTTTTTTTCAACTTCCAAGGCATGTATCTTTATTAAAAACAGTTTTTGGAAAAAATGCTGAAATAGGTGTTCAATGATTTTATTAGAGGAAGTTCTGTCTAAATTTTCAACTCTCTAACTTCATTATTTTCAGAGTTATAAGCATTTTGTGCTTAGGAACTTTAATTTCTTTGTAAAAAATGTTTTTTTCAACTTCCAAGGCATGTATCTTTATTAAAAAACATTTTTTGGAAAAAATGCTGAAATAGGTGTTCAATGATTTTATTAGAGGAAGTTCTGTTTAAATTTTCAACTCCCTAACTTCATTATTTTCAGAGTTATGAGCATTTTGTGTTTAGGAACTTTAATTTCTTTGTAAAATTTGTTTTTTCAACTTCCAAGGCATGTATCTTTATTGAAAACATTTTTTGGAAAAAATGCTGAAATAGGTGTCCAATGATTTTATTAGAGAAAGTTCTGTTTAAATTTTCAACTCTCTAACTTCATTAGTTTCAGAGTTATGAGCATTTTGTGCTTAGGAACTTTAATTTCTTTGTAAAAAATGTTTTTTTTAACTTCCAAGGCATGTATCTTTATTAAAAACATTTTTTGGAAAAAATGCTGAAATAGGTGTCCAATGATTTTATTAGAGAAAGTTCTGTTTAAATTTTCAACTCTCTAACTTCATTAGTTTCAGAGTTATGAGCATTTTGTGCTTAGGAACTTTAATTTCTTTGTAAAAAATGTTTTTTTTAACTTCCAAGGCATGTATCTTTATTAAAAACATTTTTTGGAAAAAATGCTGAAATAGGTGTCCAATGATTTTATTAGAGAAAGTTCTGTTTAAATTTTCAACTCTCTAACTTCATTAGTTTCAGAGTTATGAGCATTTTGTGCTTAGGAACTTTAATTTCTTTGTAAAAAATGTTTTTTTTAACTTCCAAGGCATGTATCTTTATTAAAAACATTTTTTGGAAAAAATGCTGAAATAGGTGTTCAATGATTTTATTAGAGGAAGCCCTGTCTAAATTTTCAACTCTCTAACTTCATTATTTTCAGAGTTATGAGCATTTTGTGTTTAGGAACTTTAATTTCTTTGAAAAATTTGTTTTTTTTAACTTCCAAGGCATGTATCTTTATTTAAAAAAATGTTTGGAAAAAATGCTGAAATAGGTGTTCAATGATTTTATTAGAGGAAGCCCTGTCTAAATTTTCAACTCTCTAACTTCATTATTTTCAGAGTTATGAGCATTTTGTGCTTAGGAACTCTAATTTCTTTGTAAAAAATGTTTTTTTCAACTTCCAAGGCATGTATCTTTATTAAAAAACAGTTTTTGGAAAAAATGCTGAAATAGGTGTCCAATGATATTATTAGAGGAAGCCCTGTCTAAATTTTCAACTCTCTAACTTCATTATTTTCAGAGTTATGAGCATTTTGTGCTTAGGAACTTTAATTTCTTTGTAAAATTTGTTTTTTCAACTTCCAAGGCATGTATCTTTATTGAAAACATTTTTTGGAAAAAATGCTGAAATAGGTGTCCAATGATTTTATTAGAGGAAGTTCTGTTTAAATTTTCAACTCTCTAACTTCATTATTTTCAGAGTTATGAGCATTTTGTGCCTAGAAACAATGATATAGACAATAGGTTGGAAAAAATGAATTCTTATTTATATATCTCTATCTCAGTCTAAGAATTAGAAGAGGATGGTAATAAAGTGATATTTTTCTAGTATAATCAGACCTGGTAAACCCGAAAAACACTATTTCCAGACACTATTCCCAAAAATCTCAGTCTAAGAATTAGAAAAGGGGTACCTATGGGAAAATGATCAATATTTCGGTTTCAATGTTTTTCCGAGAAAACTATTGGCTGGAGAAAATACTTGTTATAATAAAAGTTGTTGGGAATGTCAATGCGCATCAGATACAACAAAAAAATTAATTTTATCTTCAATAGTTTTCCAGAAAAACCGGAAAAACCTCTTAACAGTTTTCCCGAATTTTCTCGAAAACTGGAGGGAAAATTAAAATTTTTCTTGTACCAATTGATTCCTAGTCAAAAATACTACAAATTATGTAGAATAACTTTTAGTCGTAAATGTCGAAATAAAGGAGTTATGGACGATTTTTGAAAAATTGCCAACTTTTTGGTGAAAAATTTGAAAAAAAAAAAAAAATTTCGAAAAAATTCAATTTTTTTTAATACATCGATAGAACTAATAAAATCCTTTAAAAAAGCTTAATAAAACTTTTTTGAAAAATACACCTAAAAAAAGTTATACCCGATTTTCCGAAAAATTCCTTCCCCAAAAAATCCAAAGGGGTACCCCTGGGAAAATTTCCATTATTTCGGTTTTTATTTTTTTCCAGGAAAACTAAAGACTGGAGAAAAAAAATGTTTTAATAAAAGTTGTTTGGAATATCAATGCGCATCAAATGAAACAAAAAAATTAATTTTATCTTCAATAGTTTTCCAGAAAATCGGGAAAAACCTCCAAACAGTTTTCCCGAATTTCCTCGAAAACTGTTGGGAAAATTGAAAATTTTCTTGTACCATTTGATTCCTAGTCAAAAATACTACAAATTATGTAGAATAACTTTTAGTCGTAAATGTCGAAATAAAGGAGTTATGGACGATTTTTAAAAAATTGGCTAATTTTTGGTGAAAAATTTGAAAAATTTTTTTCGAAAAAAATTAAATTTTTTTAATACATCGATAGAACTAATAAAATCCTTCAAAAAAGCTTAATAAAACTTTTTTCAAAAATTTACCTAAAAAAAGTTATACCCGATTTTCCGAAAAATTTCTTCTCCGAGAAATCCAAAGGGGTACCCCTGGAAAAATATTAGTTTTTTTGGTTTTTATTTTTTTCCGGGAAAACTATTGGCTGGAGAAAAAAAATGTTTCAATAAAAGTTGTTTGGAATGTCAATGCGCATCAGATGCAACAAAAAAATTAATTTTATCTTCAATAGTTTTCCAGAAAATCGGGAAAAACCTCTAAACAGTTTTCCCGAATTTTCTCGAAAACTGTTGGGAAAATTAAAAATTTTCTTGCACCATTTGATTCCTAGTCAAAAATACTACAAATTATGTAGAATAACTTTTAGTCGTAAATGTCGAAACAAAGGAGTTATGGACGATTTTTGAAAAATTGGCAACTTTTTGGTGAAAAATTTGAAAAAAAAAATTTTTTCGAAAAAATTCAATTTTTTTTAATACATCGATAGAACTAATAAAATCCTTCAAAAAAGCTTAATAAAACTTTTTCGAAAAATGTACCTAAAAAAAGTTATACCCGATTTTCCGAAAAATTTCTTCCCCAAGAAATCCAAAGGGGTACCCCCTGGAAAAATATTAATTTTTTCGGTTTTAATTTTTTTCCGGGAAAACTATTGGCTGAAGAAAAAAAATGTTTTAATAAAAGTTGTTTGGAATATCAATGCGCATCAGATGCAACAAAAAAATTAATTTTATCTTCAATAGTTTTCCAGAAAAACGGGAAAAACCTCTTAACAGTTTTCCCGAATTTTCTCGAAAACTGGAGGGAAAATTAAAAATTTTCTTGTACCATTTGATTCCTAGTCAAAAATGCTACAAATTATGTAGAATAACTTTTAGTCGTAAATGTCGAAATAAAGGAGTTATGGACGATTTTTGAAAAATTGGCTACTTTTTGGTGAAAAATTTGAAAAAAAAAAAAAATTGAAAAAAACTATTTTCTTTTTATACATCGATAGAACTAATAAAATCCTTTAAAAAAGCTTAATAAAACTTTTTTCAAAAATTTACCTAAAAAAAGTTATACCCGATTTTCCGAAAAATTTCTTCCCCAAAAAATCCAAAGGGGTACCCCTGGAAAAATATTAGTTTTTTTGGTTTTTATTTTTTTCCAGGAAAACTATTGGCTGGAGAAAAAAATTGTTATAATAAAAGTTGTTTGGAATGTCAATGCGCATCAGATCCAATAAAAAAAATAATTTTATCTTCAATAGTTTTCCAAAAAATCAGGAAAAACCTCCAAACAGTTTTCCCGAATTTTCTCGAAAACTGTTGGGAAAATTGAAAATTTTCTTGTACCATTTGATTCCTAGTCAAAAATACTACAAATTATGTAGAATAACTTTTAGTCGTAAATGTCGAAATAAAGGAGTTATGGACGATTTTTGAAAAATTGGCTACTTTTTGGTGAAAAATTTGAAAAAAAAAAAAATTTTGGAAAAAATTAAATTTTTTTTAATACATCGATAGAACTAATAAAATCCTTCAAAAAAGCTTAATAAAACTTTTTTCAAAAATTTACTTAAAAAAAGTTATACCCGATTTTCCGAAAAATTCGTTCCCCAAAAAATCCAAAGGGGTACCCCTGGAAAAATATTAGTTTTTTTGGTTTTTATTTTTTTCCGGGAAAACTATTGGCTGGAGAAAAAAAATGTTTTAATAAAAGTTGTTTGGAATGTCAATGCGCATCAGATCCAATAAAAAAATTAATTTTATCTTCAATAGTTTTCCAGAAAATCGGGAAAAACCTCTAAACAGTTTTCCCGAATTTTCTCGAAAACTGTTGGGAAAATTGAAAATTTTCTTGTACCATTTGATTCCTAGTCAAAAATACTACAAATGATATAGAATAACTCTTAGTCGTAAATGTCGAAATAAAGGAGTTATGGACGATTTTTGAAAAATTGCCAACTTTTTGGTGGAAAATTTGAAAAAAAAAAAAATTTGGAAAAAATTAATTTTATTTCAATACATCGATAGAACTAATGAAATCCTTTAAAAAAGCTTAATAAAACTTTTTCGAAAAATGTACCAAAAAAAAGTTATACCCGAAATTCCAAAAAACTTCTCAATATGGCCAAGATCTCAAACACCTTTGCAAATTGCCCCGTAACTCTAAAACTATGAGGTCCAGCATAAAAACTGTAGACTTCTCTTTCGTTCAGCATTAAAAACCCTCTCCGATGAGCCGACTTTCATTAAAATTCGAATCCGAATAACCGAAACACGCACAATTTTCAAAAACACAAGGCGAAACCGCTGTTACCTGTTCTTCGAGGTCAAAATGATCTTGGTGGGATCGAGACTGCGACACGCCAACCCACTGGAATGGATCGACCGTAGGGCGGAGGCCAACTGCATGACGTAGTTCCAAATGAGGGCCTCCGACAGTTTATTGATCTGCTGGTGCCGTAGCAGGTTGTTCTTTTGATAACTGTACGGCATCGGGGTCGATTTGTCGCTGGCGAACGGGTCCAGGTAACCCGGTTGGTCGTTGGAGAAGAATTTGTTCATCAGGGTCTCCGAACCCGGATAATAACTGAAATTTAAAATTCATTCCATCTCGTTCTCTCCTCCATCTTTCTATATACACACACTCTTGTCTTACCTATATACAAACACCATGGAATTATCACCGAAGGCCTTCGTGGTGAAGACCTCTTTAAGCTGCACGATATTCGGATGGTTCAGTTTCTTCCACGTTTCGACCATCGTCATGAATTTGGCGTTTTGCAGACGGAAGCCGTGGATCCTGCGCAGGCAGTAACGCACCCCGGTTTTCGCGTGGGTCGCTTTGTACATGGACGTTTGGTAGCCCAGGTGGGCCTTGTGCAGTACCTGATGGTTTTTCTTTGATTATTTTAATTATTGAGTCTATTGGGCCCGCCTGTCTACCAGATGTGGTACTACTTGATTTTTTTTTTTAATGGCTTTAGGAACTTTTGTAGACACTAATGGTTTTCTAGCTAGTGTTTCTTGAAAACATTTGAATGGAATTAGGTGTTTAAACATATGATTTTCGAGTGAAAAAAACCAAAATTGCCAAAAATTTTGAGTTTTTTTTTGAGTAGGGTTTTGAAAATTTGTAGATCTTTAGAATTAATGTTTTCCTACCTGGTGCTTTTTGAATGAACATTCTAAGTTGATTAGAACAGGAATTGGGTCCTGAAAAGTGTGATTTTTGAGTGAAAAAAACCAAAATTGCCAAAAATTATGAGTTTTTTTTTGAGTAGGGTTTTGAAAATTTGTAGATCATTAGAATTAATGTTTTCCTACCTGGTGCTTTTTGAATGAACATTCTAAGTTGATTAGAACAGGAATTGGGTCCTGAAAAGTGTGATTTTTGAGTGAAAAAAACCAAAATTGCCAAAAATTATGAGTTTTTTTTTGAGTAGGGTTTTGAAAATTTGTAGATCATTAGAATTAATGTTTTCCTACCTGGTGCTTTTTGAATGAACATTCTAAGTTGATTAGAACAGGAATTGGGTCCTGAAATGTATGATTTTTGAGTGAAAAAAACCAAAATTGCCAAAAATTTTGAGTTTTTTTTTGAGTAGGGTTTTAAAACTTTGTAGATCTTTAGAATTAATGTTTTGCTACCTGGTGCTTTTTGAATGAACATTCTAAGTTGATTAGAACAGGAATTGGGTCCTGAAATGTATGATTTTTGAGTGAAAAAAACCAAAATTGCCAAAAATTTTGAGTTTTTTTTTTGAGTAGGGCTTTGAAACTTTGTAGATCGTTAGAATTAATGTTTTCCAACCTGGTACTTTTTGAATGAACATTCTAAGTTGGTTAGAACATGAATTGGGTCCTGAAACATATGATTTTCGAGTGAAAAAAACCAAAATTGCCAAAAATTTTGAGTTTTTTTTTGAGTAGGGTTTTGAAACTTTGTAGATCTTTAGAATTAATGTTTTCCTACCTGGTACTTTTTGAATGAACATTCTAAGTTGATTAGAACAGGAGTTGGGTCCTGAAACTTATGATTTTTGAGTATAAAAAACCAAAATTGCCAAAAATTTTGAGTTTTTTTTTGAGTAGGAATTTGAAACTTTGTAGATCATTAGAATTAGTGTTTTCCTAACTGGTACTTTTTGAATGAACATTCTAAGTTGATTAGAACAGGAATTGGGTCCTGAAACATATGATTTTTGAGTGAAAAAAACCAAAATTGCCAAAAATTTTGAGTTTTTTTTTGAGTAGGGTTTTGAAACTTTGTAGATCGTTAGAATTAATGTTTTCCTACCTGGTGCTTTTTGAATGAACATTCTAAGTTGATTAGAACATGAATTGGGTTCTGAAACGTATGATTTTTGAGTGAAAAAAACCAAAATTGCCAAAAATGTTGAGTTTTTTTTTGAGTAGGGTTTTGAAACTTTGTAGATCGTTAGAATTAATGTTTTCCTACCTGGTGCTTTTTGAATGAACATTCTAAGTTGATTAGAACAGAAATTGGGTCCTGAAACATATGATTTTTGAGTGAAAAAAACCAAAATTCCCAAAAAATTTGAGTTTTTTTTTGAGTAGGGTTTTGAAACTTTGTAGATCGTTAGAATTAATGTTTTCCTACCTGGTGCTTTTTGAATGAACATTCTAAGTTGATTAGAACATGAATTGGGTCCTGAAACGTATGATTTTTGAGTGAAAAAAACCAAAATTGCCAAAAATTTTGAGTTTTTTTTTGAGTAGGGTTTTGAAACTTTGTAGATCTTTAGAATTAATGTTTTCCTACCTGGTGCTTTTTGAATGAACATTCTAAGTTGATTAGAAGAGGAATTGGGTCCTGAAACGTATGATTTTTGAGTGAAAAAAACCAAAATTGCCAAAAATTTTGAGTTTTTTTTTGAGTAGGGTTTTGAAACTTTGTAGATCTTTAGAATTAATGTTTTCCTACCTGGTGCTTTTTGAATGAACATTCTAAGTTGATTAGAACAGGAATTGGGTCCTGAAATGTATGATTTTTGAGTGGAAAAAACCAAAATTGCTAAAAATTTTGAGTTTTTCTTTGAGTAGAGTTTTGAAACTTTGTAGATCATTAGAATTAATGTTTTCCTACCTGGTACTTTTTGAATGAACATTCTAAGTTGATTAGAACAGGAATTGGGTCCTGAAACATGTGGTTTCTGAGTGAAAAAAACCAAAATTGCCAAAAATTTTGAGTTTTTTTTTGAGTAGGACTTTGAAACTTTGTAGATCATTAGAATTAATGTTTTCCTATCTGGTCCTTTTTGAATGAACATTCTAAGTTGATTAGAACAGGAATTGGGTCCTGAAACGTGTGGTTTTTGAGTGAAAAAAACCAAAATTGCCAAAAATGTTGAGTTTTTTTTTGAGTAGGGTTTTGAAACTTTGTAGATCGTTAGAATTAATGTTTTCCTACCTGGTGCTTTTTGAATGAACACTCTAAATTGAATAGAACAGGAATTGGGTCCTGAAACGTATGATTTTTGAGTGAAAAAAACGAAAATTGCCAAAAATTTTGAGTTTTTTTTTGAGTAGGACTTTGAAACTTTGTAGATCGTTAGAATTAATGTTTTCCTACCTGGTACTTTTTGAATGAACATTCTAAGTTGATTAGAACATGAATTGGGTCCTGAAACGTATGATATTTGAGTGAAAAAAACCAAAATTCCCAAAAATTTTGAGTTTTTTTTTGAGTAGGGTTTTGAAACTTTGTAGATCGTTAGAATTAATGTTTTCCTACCTGGTACTTTTTGAATGAACATTCTAAGTTGATTAGAACATGAATTGGGTCCTGAAACGTATGATATTTGAGTGAAAAAAACCAAAATTCCCAAAAATTTTGAGTTTTTTTTTGAGTAGGGTTTTGAAACTTTGTAGATCGTTAGAATTAATGTTTTCCTACCTGGTGCTTTTTGAATGAACATTCTAAGTTGATTAGAACAGAAATTGGGTCCTGAAACATATGATTTTTGAGTGAAAAAAACCAAAATTCCCAAAAAATTTGAGTTTTTTTTTGAGTAGGGTTTTGAAATTTTGTAGATCGTTAGAATTAATGTTTTCCTACCTGGTGCTTTTTGAATGAACATTCTAAGTTGATTAGAACATGAATTGGGTCCTGAAACGTATGATATTTGAGTGAAAAAAACCAAAATTCCCAAAAATTTTGAGTTTTTTTTTGAGTAGGGTTTTGAAACTTTGTAGATCGTTAGAATTAATGTTTTCCTACCTGGTACTTTTTGAATGAACATTCTAAGTTGATTAGAACATGAATTGGGTCCTGAAACGTATGATATTTGAGTGAAAAAAACCAAAATTCCCAAAAATTTTGAGTTTTTTTTTGAGTAGGGTTTTGAAACTTTGTAGATCGTTAGAATTAATGTTTTCCTACCTGGTACTTTTTGAATGAACATTCTAAGTTGATTAGAACAGGAATTGGGTCCTGAAACGTGTGGTTTTTGAGTGAAAAAAACCAAAATTGCCAAAAATTTTGAGTTTTTTTTTGAGTAGGGTTTTGAAACTTTGTAGATCTTTAGAATTAATGTTTTCCTACCTGGTACTTTTTGAATGAACATTCTAAGTTGATTAGAACATGAATTGGGTCCTGAAACGTATGATTTTTGAGTGAAAAAAACCAAAATTGCCAAAAATTTTGAGTTTTTTTTTGAGTTGGGTTTTGAAAATTTGTAGATCTTTAGAATTAATGTTTTCCTACCTGGTACTTTTTGAATGAATATTCTAAGTTGATTAGAACAGAAATTGGGTCCTGAAATATGGGGTTTTTGAGTGAAAAAAACCGAAATTGTCAAAAATTTTGAGTTTTTTTTTGAGTAGGGTTTTGAAACTTTGTAGATCTTTAGAATTAATGTTTTCCTACCTGGTGCTTTTTGAATGAATATTCTAAGTTGATTAGAACAGAAATTGGGTCCTGAAATGTATGATTTTCGAGTGAAAAAAACCAAAATTGCCAAAAATTTTGAGTTTTTTTTTGAGTAGGACTTTAAAACTTTGTAGATCATTAGAATTAATGTTTTCCTATCTGGTCCTTTTTGAATGAACCTTCTAAGTTGAATAGAACAGGAATTGGGTCCTGAAATGTATGATTTTTGAGTGAAAAAAACCAAAATTGCCAAAAAATTGTGAGTTTCTTTTTGAGTAGGGCTTTGAAACTTTGTAGACCATTAAAATTAATATTTTCCTACAAGACACTTTTTGAATGAACATCTTAAATTGAATAAAACATCAAAATTTCAATCACTAAATACTCACTTGATTCGAGATAGGTTCCAAAGGGTACAACTCATGATAGCTCTCCACCTCCTGAGGCAAATCCGAATTCAGCGTAGAATTCCCTTGCAACAGACTCAACATACTCCTGTTCATCACGTCCTGCTTAATATCGTCGGCAACAAAGTAAGACATCTCAGATTTGGCCACGAACGGCACATATTCATTCGAGGAACCCACAATCGGTTGCACACCCTCACTACTTTCTAATTTAAAACAATTTCATGACACACAATACCCTCCTCTTTTCGCACCACTTACCTCCGTTGGAGTCCTGAGGGTACTGCTGGAAAAAGTAGGTGGTACCGCCAACATTCTCGTGATAAGCGGGCACCACCACGGGCCCATTCGAGACATTCAATTTCTCTTGGAGTATCGGGGAGCTGGAGTGCGCGGGGGAGTGATTCACGGGGGTGGACTCGCCCCCCGAGAGCTCTTGTTCCTCAAACTTTTTCGCCAAACTGTTAAAAGCCGAGGGGGAAACCGACACGAAGGAACTGTGGCTGAAACTCGACGAGGGGGACGTGGAGTAGCCGCTCATTCTGGGGACAAATTCTGTTATGTGACCTGAAATATCGGTCAAAGACTGTTTTTACTGTTTTCTTATTTAATCCCTCGGGTTTAAAAGAGAGAGAGAAAGTTCTAATTTAGGTCTTTTTGTCTTTGTTCTTACTGCTTCTCCTGTTTGGAATGTTACAGTACTATCTACTGCCTAAGTACCACAACAGTTAGAGGGAAAAAAAAACAACACAAAAATAGACTCACTGGTTCTCTCCAGCTGTGAAAACGTATGGGAACGAGCGATCTGCGGCATCCAATTCATGTTTCCACGGCTCGATTAGGCCGCTCCGCTTGTATTCGGGCACTTTTTGCTTCGAAAATCGGCTCCTCGTACCGGCTAGGATCTAATTAGGGCTTGGATTTTCACTTTTCTCGATTCTTTATTGCCCATTTGTTGTTTTCTTTCACTTTTCCATCCTGATCTGACATACATACATATATATAAATGTCTGTGTTTCGTTGTGACAGCACACAGTACCTCCACTGTTGCATAGACTTTAATTAGGTTCGATTAATTTTTCCATGCTTCAGGAAGGTTCTCCAGAACCAATTGGGTCAATTGTTTTAAATAAAAAGCTCAAAAAACCTGGAAAATGTTGATTTAAGTGCGTTAAAGTATGCTCTTTGTATGGTTCTATTGGCAACGTTGGAAATTATTTGTTCGATTAGCAGCTGGTTTTGAAGGAAAGCTTTCAGGCAGCATCTAATTCCGCTCTGTTGCCACACATTGGATTGTAAAAGTAAGTGATGCTAAGTCGGGGCAGTCAGCAAGTCATTAGGCAGATAATGACTTCGTTTAAATGTTTTAATTAAAATTAGACTTGTCAGGAGAGTCAGTTGACAAATAATCACCTGAGGTAGGTACGTCATGTTGAAAGTACGTTCCTGAAATTTTATACCTACTCAAGGTCTTATACACTTATTGTCATAAACTCCAGCAGGATACATATTAATAGAAAATTCGTGGTATGAGTGTGGTTCTTGAATTGTACACTCCATTAAATGGTTTGTTAATATTGAGTATATTAATTGAAAATGAAGACGAATCAGGAGGGTTAGTGGGCAAAAGAACCGCAAATTATGATTAAAAGGCACATGGCAACATCGGAAGTAATTTGTGACTTTAGCAGTTCACTTCGGTACCGCGCGATGTTGCCACGCAGCAATGCGTTCAACTAACGATAGAAATAAGAGCAGGAGTTAGTAAAATAGCTTTTTTATTGGTATTTATCACTTAAACAAACTTAAAAGTGGGTGAACTTAACCTTTTTGAGTGAAAAAACCAAAATTGCCCAAATTTTTGGGTTTTTCATGGAGTAGGGCCTTGAAACTTTGTAGATCATTAGAATTAATGTTTTCCTACCTGGTGCTTCTTGAATGAACATTCTAAGTTGAATAGAACAGAAATTGGGTCCTGAAACGTGGTTTTCAGGTGAAAAAAACCAAAATGGCCAAAATTTTTGGGTTTTTTATGGAGTAGGGCCTTGAAACTTTGTAGATCATTAGAATTAATGTTTTCCTAGCTGGTGCTTCTTAAATGAACATTCTAAGTTGAATAGAACAGAAATTGGGTCTTGAAACAAACATTTTTTGAGTGAAAAAACAAAATTGCCAAAATTTTTGGGTTTTTTATGGAGTAGGGCCTTGAAACTTTGTGGAACATTAAAATTAATGTTTTCCTACCTGATGCTTTTTAAATGAACATTCTGAGTTCAATAGAACAGAAATTGGTTCCTGAAACATGTGGTTTTCGGGTGAAAAAAACCAAAATTGCCAAAATTTTTGGGTTTTTTATGAAGGAGGGCCTTGAAACTTTGTAGATCATTAGATTTAATGTTTTCCTACCTGGTACTTCTTGAATGAACATTCTAAGTTGAATAGAACAGAAATTGGGTCCTGAAACACATGATTTTTGAGTGAAAAAAACAAAATTGCCAAAATTTTTGGGTTTTTTATGGAGTAGGGCCTTGAAACTTTGTAGATCATTAGAATTAATGTTTTCCTATCTGGTGCTTTTTAAATGAACATTCTAAGTTGAATAGAACAGAAATTGGGTCCTGAAACATGTGGTTTTCGGGTGAAAAAACCCAAAATTGCCAAAATTTTTGAGTTTTTTATGGAGTAGGGTCTTGAAACTTTGTAGATCATTAGAATTAATGTTTTCCTATCTGGTCCTTTTTAAATGAACATTCTAAGTTGAATAGAACAGAAATTGGGTCCTGAAACATGTGGTTTTCGGGTGAAAAAACCCAAAATTGCCAAAATTTTTGAGTTTTTTATGGAGTAGGGTCTTGAAACTTTGTAGATCATTAGAATTAATGTTTTCCTACCTAGTGCTTTTTAAATGAACATTCTAAGTTAAATAGAACAGAAATTGGGTCCTGAAACACTAGTTTTTTGAGTGGAAAAAAACCAAAATTGCCCAAATTTTTGGGTTTTTTATGGAGTAGGGCCTTGAAACTTTGTAGATCATTAGAATTAATGTTTTCCTACCTGGTGCTTTTTAAATGAACATTTTAAGTTGAATAGAACAGAAATTGGGTCCTGAAACATGTGGTTTTTGGGTGAAAAAACCCAAAATTGCCAAAATTTTTGAGTTTTTTATGGAGTAGGGTCTTGAAACTTTGTAGATCATTAGAATTAATGTTTTCCTACCTGGTGCTTTTTAAATGAACATTTTAAGTTGAATAGAACAGAAATTGGGTCCTGAAACATGTGGTTTTCGGGTGAAAAAACCCAAAATTGCCAAAATTTTTGAGTTTTTTATGGAGTAGGGTCTTAAAACTTTGTAGATCATTAGAATTAATGTTTTCCTACCTAGTGCTTTTTAAATGAACATTCTAAGTTAAATAGAACAGAAATTGGGTCCTGAAACACTAGTTTTTTGAGTGGAAAAAAACCAAAATTGCCCAAATTTTTGGGTTTTTTATGGAGTAGGGCCTTGAAAATTTGTAGATCATTAGAATTAATGTTTTCCTACCTGGTGCTTTTTAAATGAACATTTTAAGTTGAATAGAACAGAAATTGGGTCCTGAAACATGTGGTTTTTGGGTGAAAAAACCCAAAATTGCCAAAATTTTTGAGTTTTTTATGGAGTAGGGTCTTGAAACTTTGTAGATCATTAGAATTAATGTTTTCCTACCTAGTGCTTTTTAAATGAACATTCTAAGTTAAATAGAACAGAAATTGGGTCCTGAAACACTAGTTTTTTGAGTGGAAAAAAACCAAAATTGCCCAAATTTTTGGGTTTTTTATGGAGTAGGGCCTTGAAACTTTGTAGATCATTAGAATTAATGTTTTCCTACCTGGTGCTTTTTAAATGAACATTTTAAGTTGAATAGAACAGAAATTGGGTCCTGAAACATGTGGTTTTTGGGTGAAAAAACCCAAAATTGCCAAAATTTTTGAGTTTTTTATGGAGTAGGGTCTTGAAACTTTGTAGATCATTAGAATTAATGTTTTCCTACCTGGTGCTTTTTAAATGAACATTTTAAGTTGAATAGAACAGAAATTGGGTCCTGAAACATGTGGTTTTTGGGTGAAAAAACCCAAAATTGCCAAAATTTTTGAGTTTTTTATGGAGTAGGGTCTTGAAACTTTGTAGATCATTAGAATTAATGTTTTCCTACCTAGTGCTTTTTAAATGAACATTCTAAGTTAAATAGAACAGAAATTGGGTCCTGAAACACTAGTTTTTTGAGTGGAAAAAAACCAAAATTGCCCAAATTTTTGGGTTTTTTATGGAGTAGGGCCTTGAAACTTTGTAGATCATTAGAATTAATGTTTTCCTACCTAGTGCTTTTTAAATGAACATTCTAAGTTAAATAGAACAGAAATTGGGTCCTGAAACACTAGTTTTTTGAGTGGAAAAAAACCAAAATTGCCAAAATTTTTGGGTTTTTTATGGAGTAGGGCCTTGAAATTTTGTAGATCATTAAAATTAATGTTTTCCTACCTGATGCTTTTTAAATGAACATTCTGAGTTCAATAGAACAGAAATTGGGTCCTGAAACATGTGGTTTTCGGGTGAAAAAAACCAAAATTGCCAAAATTTTTGGGGTTTTTATGGAGTAGGGTCTTGAAACTTTGTAGATCATTAGAATTAATGTTTTCCTACCTAGTGCTTTTTAAATGAACATTCTAAGTTAAATAGAACAGAAATTGGGTCCTGAAACACAAGTTTTTTGAGTGGAAAAAAAACAAAATTGCCAACATTTTTGGGTTTTTTATGGAGTAGGGCCTTGAAACTTTGTAGATCATTAGAATTAATGTTTTCCTACCTAGTGCTTTTTAAATGAACATTTTAAGTTGAATAGAACAGAAATTGGGTCCTGAAACATGTGGTTTTCGGGTGAAAAAAACCAAAATTGCCAAAATTTTTGGGTTTTTTATGGAGTAGGGCCTTGAAATTTTGTAGATCATTAGAATTAATGTTTTCCTACCTGGTGCTTTTTAAATGAACATTTTAAGTTGAATAGAACAGAAATTGGGTCCTGAAACATGTGGTTTTCGGGTGAAAAAACCCAAAATTGCCAAAATTTTTGAGTTTTTTATAAAGTAGGGTCTTAAAACTTTGTAGATCATTAGAATTAATGTTTTCCTACCTAGTGCTTTTTAAATGAACATTCTAAGTTAAATAGAACAGAAATTGGGTCCTGAAACACTAGTTTTTTGAGTGGAAAAAAACCAAAATTGCCCAAATTTTTGGGTTTTTTATGGAGTAGGGCCTTGAAACTTTGTAGATCATTAGAATTAATGTTTTCCTACCTGGTGCTTTTTAAATGAACATTTTAAGTTGAATAGAACAGAAATTGGGTCCTGAAACATGTGGTTTTTGGGTGAAAAAACCCAAAATTGCCAAAATTTTTGAGTTTTTTATGGAGTAGGGTCTTGAAACTTTGTAGATCATTAGAATTAATGTTTTCCTACCTAGTGCTTTTTAAATGAACATTCTAAGTTGAATAGAACAGAAATTGGGTCCTGAAACACAAATTTTTTGAGTGAAAGAAAACCAAAATTGCCAAAATTTTTGGGTTTTTTATGGAGTAGGGCCTTGAAACTTTGTAGATCATTAGAATTAATGTTTTCCTACCTGGTGCTTCTTAAATGAACATTCTAAGTTGATTAGAACCGAAATTGGGTCCTGAAACACATGTTTTTGCCTTTGAAAATGATGCTAAATCAGGACAGTCAGCAGGCCATTACGCAGATAACGACCTTGATTTTTCCTTAAGATTTATTAAAATGAGACTAATCAGGAGTTAGTTGGGCCCTTGTACACAAACAATGACCTAATTTTCCTTAATATTAATTAAAAAATAGATAACCGGGAGGATCAGTATGCAAAAAACCCCCATAATATATTTGGCAACGTCGGCCGTAATTTGTGACTTTAGCGGTTCGCGTTCGGTACCGCGCGCTGTTGCCGCACAGCAGCAAAACTAACGACAGAAATAAAACGACGAATTATAAGTAAAATAACATTTTTATTCATATTTATTATCACTTAAACAAACTTAAAAAAAAAAAGTGCGTTTTCTACTTAACCTAAAACAAATTTAGTGTTTTTTAATGCTATACGACCTGCCGTTGGGGTTCATGATGGGCGTCTTAAACGGCGACTCGAGGCACCACTCGTACCACACCTTGTCGGGGTTCTCCTCGCGCCAAAACGACACCCGCACCACGTCTCCCGCCTTCAATTGAACGGGGGCGGGCAGGGGAAACACTATGGGGAACCACGAGACCTGAAAACCCACCGAGAATCAACTCGAATTTCCTCCAAAAAACAAAACAATCGAATTCGGTACCATATCGGGGGTGTGAGTCCTGGGGTTGGTACTGAGGGTCACGTTCTCGTGCAGGACCGTCTCGAAGAAGCCGCTGAACCCGGTCAGGACCGCCGCCTTCGTCAACGGCGGGTACTTGATCGACTTGTGACGCGTATTCGGTACCAACTGGAAGTTCGGATGGTCGAAAACGAACAGGGGCCGAGCCTCACCCAGTTGATAATAATTCGCCAGGTGCACCTTCGAACATCGAACATTTCCATGCGATTTGTCTGAAATGTGTATTTACGCCCCACTTGGACTTACCACATAAGGGGTCTCGAACACTTGTCTGACGCTCTTGTCCGGCATCCGGGAGTTTTTGATTTCGTTGTACAGTTTTACGGACTGCAGGGGGGCCAAGTACGACGTGTACTGACTCGGTATCGAAATTCCGGTGGGTTTCCTCAAGAACCGTTGGGCACCGTCCAGGCATTCCGGTGATAGTTCGTTGTCCCCGAAAGATCCTATTAAAGACGGTTATGTGATGTTAAATCGGGCCAGTGGGCGGGCCAACAAATAAATTGTTTGTTAAATAAGGCATAAGATCTCTATTCCATGTAACCTTCTTAATAACTCTCTTATTAGTGGGTATATTCAGTTGATTCTTGTTTTGCCAAGTAGATTGGACCTTTCCTTAAGTCCCTTTGAAGGTTTAAAATAAATTCTTTCATTGGAATTTTTTTGATGGCATTTTTTGAAAATCACTTTTTTCTCATTGGTACACTTCTGTTCCATGTAATCTTCTTAATAACTCCCCTATTAGTGGCTCTATCAAGTTGATTTTTGCTTTGCCAACTAGATTGGACCTTTTTCTAAGTCCCTTTGAACATTTGAAATAAATTCTTCCATTGGAATTTTTTTAATGACATTTTTTAAATACCACCTATTTTTTTAGTTCAGCTCTACTCCATGTAACCTTCTTAATAACTCCCTTAATAGTGACTCTATCAAGTTGATTCTTGCTTTGCCAAGTACATTGGACCTTTCACCAAGTCTCTTTGAGGATTTGGAATAAATTCTTCCATTGGAATTTTTTTGATGGCATTTTTTGAAATTCATTTTTTTCTCATTGGTACACCTCTACTCCATGTAACCTTCTTAATAGCTCCCCTATTAGTGACTCTATCAAGTTGATTCTTGCTTTGCCAAGTAGATTGGACCTTTCACTAAGTCCCTTTGAAGATTTGGAATAAATTCTTCCATTGGATTTTTTTTGATGGCATTTTTTGGAAACCACCTATTTTTCCTTAGTACAGCTCTACTCCATGTAACCTTCTTAATAACTTCCCTATTAGTGGCTCTATCAAGTCGATTCTTGCTTTGCCAAGTATATTGGACCTTTCCTCAAGTCCCTTTGAAGATTTGGAATAAATTCTTCCAGTGGAATTTTTTTAATGGCATTTTTTGAAAACCACCTATTTTTTTTTTAGTACAGCTCTACTCCATGTAACTTTCTTAATAACTCCCTTAATAGTGGCTCTATTAAGTTGATTCTTGCTTTGCCAAGTAGATTGGACCTTTCCCCAAGTCACTTTGAAGGTTTGGAATAAATTCTTCCATTGGAATTTTTTTAATGGCATTTTTTGAAAACCACCTATTTTTTTTTAAGTACAGCTCTACTCCATGTAACTTTCTTAATAACTCCCCTATTAGTGGCTCTATCAAGTTGATTCTTGCTTTGCCAAGTAGATTGGACCTTTCCCCAAGTCACTTTGAAGGTTTGGAATAAATTCTTCCATTGGAATTTTTTTGATGGCATTTTTTAAAAATCACTTTTTTCTCATTGGTATATCTCTGTTCCATGTAACCTTCTTAATAGCTCCCCTATTAGTGGCTCTATCAAGTTGATTCTTGCTCTGCCAAGTAGATTGGACCTTTCCCTAAGACCCTTTGAAGATTTGGAATAAATTCTTCCATTGGAATTTTTTTGATGGCATTTTTTGAAAACCCCTTTTTTCTCATTGGTACACCTCTACTTCATGTAACCTTCTTAATAACTTCTCTATTAGTGGCTCTATCAAGTTGATTCTTGCTTTGCCAAGTAGATTGGGCCTTTCCCCAAGTCTATCTAAAGACTTGCAATAAATTCTTCCATTGGAATTTTTTTAATGGCATTTTTTGAAAACCACCTATTTTTTTTTAGTACAGCTCCACTCCATGTAACTTTCTTAATAACTCCCTTAATAGTGGCTCTATTAAGTTGATTCTTGCTTTGCCAAGTAGATTGGACCTTTCCCTAAGTCCCTTTGAAGGTTTGGAATAAATTCTTCTATTGGAATTTTTTTGTGGGCATTTCTTGAAAACCACTTATTTCTCATTGGTACAGCTCTACTCCATGTAACCTTCTTAATAACTCCCCTATTATTGGCTCTATCAAGTTGATCGTTGCTTTGCCAAGTAGATTGGACCTTTCCCTAAGTCCCTTTGAAGGTTTGGAATGAATTCTTCCATTGAAATTTTTTTGATGGCATTTTTTGAAAACCACTTATTTCTCATTGGTACAGCACTACTCCTTGTAACTTTATTAATAACTTCCCTATTAGTGGCTCTATCAAGTTGATTCTTGCTTTGCCAAGTAGACTGGACCTTTCCCTAAGTCCCTTTGACGTTTGGAATAAATTCTTCCATTGGAATTTTTTTTATGGCATTTTTCGAAAACCACTTATTTCTCATTGGTACAGTACTACTCCATGTTAATAACTCCCCTATTAGTGGCTCTAGCAAGTTGATTCTTACTTTGCCAAGTAGATTGGACCTTTCGCTAAGTCCCTTTGAAGATTTGGAATAAATTCTTCCATTGGAATTTTTTTAATGGCATTTTTTGAAAAACACTCATTTTTTATTAGTACACCTCTCGTCCATGTAATCTTCTTAATAACTCTCTTATTAGTGGCTCTATCAAGTTGATTCTTGCTTTGGCAAGTAGATTAGACCTTTCCCTAAGTCCCTTTGAAGATTTGGAATAAATTCTTTCATTGGAATTTTTTTAATGGCATTTTTTGAAAACCACCTATTTTTTTTTAAGTACAGCTCTACTCCATGTATCTTTCTTAATAACTCCCCTATTAGTGGCTCTATCAAGTTGGTTCTTGCTTTGCCAAGTAGATTGGACCTTTTCCTAAGTCCCTTTGAAGATTTGGAATAAATTCTTCCATTGGAATTTTTTTGATGGCATTTTTTAAAAATCACTTTTTTCTCCAAACAAACAGTGAACCCGGTCATTTAGTCTTAGAAAAACTTACCTAAAAGTTCGGAAATCATAATATCCGCCAATTCCGGTGCCTGCCAGGTCCTCATGTCCTCCCTGACCAACGTCACCTGGGAATCCCACTCGTATTTGTTCCTATGTGCGATCGTGTTCATCGCGTACGGGTTTTTCTCGACCGCGTACACTTTCACCGGTTTTCCCAGGGTTTTCGATACGTTGAGGACGCATTGGACCAGGGGACCCCTGCCGGCCCCCACGACCATCACGACCGGGGCCCTAGCCTCCTCCCACTTTTCCAACGCGACGAAAAACGCTTTTTGGTAATAATCGTACTTCACCTGGTCCTTTTCGAACACCTCGTACACGGTGGTTTCCAGGTGTTCGGTTAGGGGCTGCAGGGGGTTTTGCAGGTAGTCTTCGCACCTGAAAACGCCAAGTAATTCCTTTAGACAGCCTTGTAGTGGGTGCTTTGTAGGTTAATTAGGTGTAAAAAAAAAGTTTGTGAGTTGAAAAATGAGTTAGCTAGAGCAGTTTTGGTTTAGGGGTAATTTTTTTATGCATTTTTTGTTCTTTGAGGATTTCTCGATAGCGTTTTAAGGTACTTGGATCGGGTTTTTAGTAAAATAAAGGGCGTTTTCCGAGGAACGATTTCATATATGAAGCATTTTTGTGGGTCCAATACTTTTTGAGCTGGAACGAGTTTTGTATGTGGGCAAATTTGAGGTTTTTGACAAAAATTGAAAGTTTTGATTTTTTAAATTAAGCTTGTACATATTTCCTTATAACTTCTGAACTATTTAACTTATTTTTGTAATTCCTTTACAGCCTTACAGTGGGTGCTTTGAAGATTAATTAGATGTAAAAATTATGATTCTGAGTTAAAAAATGAGTCAGCTAGAGCACTTTTAGTTTTGGAATAATTTTTTCATACATTTTTGTTTTTTTTTTTAATTAATCCCGGACATAGTTCCTTATAACTTCTGAACTATTTAAGATATTTCTGTAATTCCTTTACTGCCTGGCAGTGGGTAGTTTGTAGATTAATTAGGTGTAAAAATTATGATTCTGAGTTAAAAAATGAGTCAGCTAGAGCAGTTTTAGTTTAGGGGTAATTTTTTCATACATTTTTATTTTTTTTTAAATTAATCCTGTACATAGTTTCTTATAACTTCTGAACTATTTAAGATATTTCTGTAATTCCTTTACAGCCTTACAGTGGGTGCTTTATAGATTAATTGCGTGTAAAAAATATGACTCTGAGTTAAAAAATGAGTTAGCTAGAGCAGTTTTGGTTTAGGAGCAATTTTTTAATACATTTTCAAGGATTTATTGATGACTGTTCAAGGTACTTAGACGGGGTTTTTACTAAAATAAAGGGCGTTTTCAGAGGATTAATTTCACTCAAAAAATGTCCAAATCTTAGACCAGAAAAAATCGTGCCACACTCACCCCCTAACGAACTCCGCCATGGTGTCACACATGTACAATTTCTTCCCTAAGAACGCCATATATTTCACATATAAACTAGTATCGGCATGGTCCACGTCCAAATGTATAATGTACTGGACATCAATGGTCATAAACCTCCTCACCAAGTCCTGAAGGGCCTTCGGCAAAACCGGTTTACCGTAGTGGTTGATCAAGAAGTGTGAGGCCTTAAAAACCAGAGCCTTAACAGGCTCCCCGATCTAAAAAAGGTGATTCTTAGCCCCTCTAGAGCTTGGTGAACAAAGAAACCTTTACCCATCGGTCCACTTCGTCGGCAGGAGGCACATCTTTAGCCTCGGGCACCTCCAAAACCAGCCCCACCCTTTTGTCATAGTCACATAAAGTTCTGAAGTCGTTCCACCAGTCCCAGGTGTCCTGTTCCTCTTCCCCCATGGGGTCCTGCCTGGAAAAATGCACCATGGGCATCTAAAATGCCCCATTTAAACTAACGAGTCATAGATCCATTATAAAAACATACTTGAGCCCAAACAGAGAAAGAAAACGAGGAGACCAACTTATCGTTTACCACCCTTGCGAGCTGCAAGTTCTTAGGTTTGTTTAAATAAAGCAAGACAGCTGGGACCCCTAGGTGCGAAGCGAACCCCAATTCTTTCATCATAACCTCTTTGTCTCTTAACCTCACTGCCTCATCCTCGCTGTCCAGATTTAAATCCTTGGATAATTCACCTGAAATGTCACTAAGAGCTAGAGAAACAGGCCCCTCGTTAATGACTGGCATCCCTCACCGACCACCAGCCTGCTCCACTCCTGGGACTTTAAGATGCGATCGGTGCGCCCCATGACGTATTTGGCGTCGGGCCCCTCGAAGTCTTTCGTAAAGTTCGGGTGGGTTAATTGAGTGACTAAGAAATGAAAACCCCAGTCGAAACTGGTGTGAATTGCCTCCTTGAGGGACTCCGGACAGTCAAAGTAGACCCCGCAGGACATGGTTTTTCGTTTTTCCTCGGTTTGGTCGTTGGTATCCATAGTGTTGCTGCCTTTTTTTTTAAATAACCCTAATAAGAAGCCCCAAGTGGTTGAATGTGGGGGCCACAAGGGTAATTGTTGTTTTTTTGTTTAAGGAATACTACTTACAGTTTTTTGTGTGTGTGTGAGAGGGAATTATTTGATGCAGGGGTGCGTTAAATAGTGGTTTTGAAAGAAATTTGATGAATGAGATTTATTGAATTAAACTTTTGAGGTTAAAGTAAACGTAAACGAGGTTGCCATTGAAGAAAGAAATGTCGAATTTTTTGAATTTTGCCGCTCAATTTCCTGTCAAAACTGCTTGTCAACAGGCAACCAAAATCGAGAACGTAGCAGAATATGTCGGTTGCCAGCAACTTATTTATAGTCCGCGCTCGCTGTTATTTAATCCTGAATTTATATTATCTCCTGAAATGCCCAAGGGATTTTAATAATTTCTTGTCCAGATATTAATAATAAATATCTAAATCGAATTATGGTGGTGCCAAACCTTTAGAAACTAAGGGTTTATGTAAAAATTAATTAAAAAGTCAAATGTTAAAAAAGGCTCTAATTCCCAAAAAAGCCTTAGTTTGTAGAGGTTTGGAGTCACCTTAGTATTTATTGTTAATATCTGGACAAAAAATTAATAAAATCCCTTGGGAATTTCAGGAGATACAGGCATTATATTGATTAAATAACAGCGAGCGCGGACTATAAATAGCTACGTTCTCGATTTCGGTTGCTGGTTGCGATCGCCTAACTTCACACACGTGCCCATGACAGAATTGTCACTTTTGACGTTCGCAACGACGCCATTTTGTTGTGTGCCACAAACGAAAACATTGGGATATTTCTGGGGTAAATCATTATAAATACACAAATAATTTAATAATTTTTTTTATAAAAATAACCCTCGCGTAATTCGATATTCGCGTAACACTTACGTAACCCAAATATAAGCATGAGAAGACAATCGCCCCCTAGGAGACGTAGGCCGGGACCGCCGCGACGCGTGAGCCCCTTACGTAACCAACCCGCGCCTCCCGGGGAGGAACACAACAACCGAAACCTCTGGACCGAGCCCCCGCACAACAACAATAAAAGGGGAAGAAGTAGGGGCGGGTCTAGGCCGCGAGACTGGGCCCCCCAGTCGCCCCCCTTTAAACGCTCCTCCTCCGGGGTCATGCACCCGGAATACGAAGAAAGTTACTTGGATACTAATTATATGGGGCATGGGGGGGAAGGGATTATAGCGGTAGACCCTTCCGTGATGAGTTTTAATAATTACGAGCCGTTAACGCCAGAGATGCGGAGGCACTCTCCTGTTAAGAGGAGGTCGCCTCCGGCTCGGAAACCCTTGTCGCCCCCAAGGAGGGCCAAAAGATCCCCCATAAGGAGATCTCCTTTGGCGCATAGGCCCTTAAGGAGGTCTCCACCCCCGAGAAGGTCTCCTCCTCCGGCAAGGAGGTCCCCGCTAGCAAGGAAATCCCCCCTAATACGAAGATCCCCGGCAAAAAAAGCCAAACGGTCCCCCACACCCAGAAAAACCCAGAAAGAAGAGTCTGCGGACCGCATAAACCGCTTGGAAAAATTAGTGGAAAAACTAGTGGAGAACAAAGGGGGGGACAAGAACCAGCAGGGCCCCGGCAGTTCCCTGTCTCCGGGAGGGATCCCCGAGCTGATCCCCAGCAACCACCGGTTCACCACCTCGATGTGGCTCAACGCGGTGCACGAGGAGTGCCTCAAACAAAACTACGACGAGCGGAGCTGCATCAGGTTCATGCAAGACAAAATGACGGGCATCATGAAGGCCTGGTTCAAAACCGTATCGAATTATGACTTCACCTGGCCCGAAATCAAACTGCTCATCACGAAAACCTTTCCGGACAACACCGACTTCGCTCAGACCCTGAAATATTTAGTGTCGAGGGACAAAACCCCCGAGGAAACCATCACCCAATACTACTTCAGTAAACTGTACTTGTGCGAGGCCTGTAAGATAACGGGGGAAAGTGCCGTGTCGTGTCTCATCGATGGACTGAACAATCCGTTTATGAAGCAGGATGTGCGCGCACGTAATTTTTTGACCCCCGAGGCATTATACGGGGAGTATTTGGCCAAATATCCGGAGGGTGAGGTGCATCGGTCGGAGCACAGGGAGGTGGTACCAGAGTACCAACCGGACGACGATTATGTCCCCGTGCAGCAGGACGGGTATCCGTCCCGCGAGCAGGATATACCGAGGAAATCGCGCCCCCTGGTGCCAAGGTGTCTCACCTGCAAGAAACTGGGGCACACCACCCTGATGTGCAGACACGCCCCCATTTGTTACAAGTGTAAGAAGAAGGGACATATTGCCGCCAAGTGTTTTTCCTCGAATGCACACTAAACGGTGAATTTATTTTTTGTTTGGGGTTTAAATCAGGACAAAATTTGTATTTTTTAATTTACGGTAGGGTTCAGTCAGGTCAAGAGATGTTCCCTTGAATACCAACCTTGTTTATGATGTAAGATACACTTTGCTTCTTTTTTTTTTTTTGATTGTTTCTAATTGTAACAATTCTCGGAAGTGTTTTTTGAGAGTTTAGGGGTATTCATTCGGTTTTGTAGATCTTAAGACATTATATATATATATATATACGATTTGTAAGTCAATATAGAAAGTGTGCAAGTTTTTTTGTGGTGAAATTTTTATTTTTAAACAACGGCCCGTGTACGTCTTGGTCTAGATCAGGAAGGAAATCTGTCCGGTGTAAGCAGAAATCTTCTCCTATAAGTCAAGAAGAAAAAGTGAAATGCATCATCTTTATAGTGACTTGATTTGTTGTTTATCCCAGAGTAGTCATAGACTTTGGAAGAATTTAATTTGACAATGAAGAAGAAAACCCTCCTGGTCTCTAAAAAGTCTGGAAGGGGAATAAATCACAGAAGAATTCAAGGAAGATCACAGGAAACTCTCAGGATTGTTATATACTGCCACAAAATTGTCTCCTTAAGGTTCTTAAGCTGTTCTACTGGTTCCTGGAAGGAAATCTTATACTCCAAATGTCTGGAAGAAAATTGAATCCCCAGATCCTACACTAAAATATAAAGGAATCCTTGGAAACTGGAATGGAACAGTCTGGAGTTACTCCATTTCTAGAAGATTATGGGAAACCCCTTTGAATTGAATCCCAGAGGTACTCGGGAAGATCACAGAAAGAATCAAATGCAGGATTAATATGTCCGAAGAGAATCCACAAACCTCTCTTCTAAAGGATTTAAAGATACTCTAATAGTTTCTGGAAGAAAATCCTTCACTGTAAATGCCTGGAAGGGAATAGAAGCCCAGATCTTACATTAAAATATCAACAGACCCTCGGAAACTGGAATGGCTTGGTCCCAGTCCTGTTAAATCACAGGAAATTATTGCAGGACTGCCTTACCCAATTAGAATTCTACAAAAATGAAATTTTTCTTTAGCATTGTCCACAAACGTCCCTCCAAAGCTACTCTACTCATTTCTGGAAGAAAATCTTACACTCTGAATGCCTGGAAGAGAATTGAATCCCAGATCTTACAATAAAATATCGACAGACCCTTGAAAACTGGAATGGAACAGTCTAGAGTTACTCCATCTCTGGAAGATTATGGGAAACCCCTTTTAGGACTGTCCTCTTCAATTAAAAACCTACAAGAATGCAATTTTTTTTGGCATTTTTTCCAAACATCATTTCTGAAGATTCTTAACCCGTTCTACTAGTTCCTGGAAGATGATTGAATCCCAGAGGTACTCTGGTAGATCACAGAAAGAATCAAATGCAGGATTGATATGTCCGAGGAGACTCCCACAACTTCCACAAACTTCTCTCCTAAAGCATCTAAAGATACTCTAATAGTTCCTGGAAGAAAATCGTTCACTGTAAATGCCTGGAAGGGAATTGAAGCCCAGAGCTTACATTAAAATATCAACAGACCCTCGGAAACTGGAATGGCTTGGTCTGGAGTTACCCCAGACCTGTTAAATCACAGGAAATTATTGCAGGACTGCCTTACCCAATTAGAATTCTACAAAAATGAAATTATTCTTTAGCATTGTCCACAAACGTCCCTCCAACTCATTTCTGGAAGAGAATCTTACACTCCGAATGCCTGGAAGAGAATTGACTTCCAGATCTTACACTAAAATATCAAGAGACCCTCGGAAACTGGAATGGACTAATTTGGAGTTACCCCATCTCTGAGAGATCACAGGAAAACCCTTTCAGGATTGTGCTCTACATTTAGAGCACTGCTTAAACGTAATTTCCCTGCAAGGCAGTTGAATATACGAAGAATGAATTCGAGTGCCTGGAAATATCTTCAGAAGTGAAATATTTCTTACAGGCAGTTGAAAGTACGAAGTACGCATTGAATTCCCTGAAAGTTATGAGAACATTACTTCAGAAATATTAGATTTTTCCCAAGCAGTAAGAGTCCTAAAGAGTCTAGTAGTTCCTGGAAAAAATTCTGTACTCCAAATGCCTGGAAGATAATTCAATCCTAGATCTTACACTGAAATATCAACAGACCCTTGAAAACTGGAATGGAACAGTCTAGAGTTACTCCATCTCTGGAAGATTATGGGAAACCCTTTTTAGGACTGTCCTCTTCAATTAGAGACCTACAAGAATGCAATTTTTTCTTGTCATTTTCTGCAAACATCATTTCTGAAGATTCTTAACCTGTTCTACTAGTTCCTGGAAGAAAATCATTCAGCTCCAAATTCCTGGAAGATGATTGAATCCCAGAGGTACTGAGGAAAATCACAGAAAGAATCAAATGCAGGATTAATATGTCCGAGGAGGATCCCACAACTTCCACAAACTTCTCTCCTAAAGCATCTAAAGATACTTTAATAGTTCCTGGAAGAAAATCGTTCACTGTAAATGCCTGAAAGGGAATTGAAGTCCAGAGCTTACATTAAATTATCAACAGACCCTCGGAAACTGGAATGGATTGGTCTGGAGTTACCCCAGACCTGTTAAATTGCAGGACTGCCTTACCCAATTAGAATTCTACAAAAATGAAATTATTCTTTAGCATTGTCCACAAACGTCCCTCCAACTCATTTCTGGAAGAGAATCATACACTCCAAATGCCTGGAAGAGAATTGACTACCAGATCTTACATTAAAATATCAACAGACCCTCGGAAACTAGAATGGACCAGTTTGGAGTTACCCCATCTCTGAGAGATCACAGGAAAACCCTTTCAGGATTGTGCTCTACATTTAGAGCACTGCTTAAACGTAATTTCCCTGCAAGGCAGTTGAATATACGAAGAATGAATTCGAGTGCCTGGAAATATCTTCAGAAGTGAAATATTTCTTACAGGCAGTTAAAAGTACGAAGTATGCGTTGAATTTCCTGAAAGTTATGAGAACAGTAGTTCGGAAATATGAGATTTTTCCCAAGCAGTAAGAGTCCTAAAGAGTCTAGTAGTAGTTCCTGGAAGAAAATCCTGTACACTTCAAATGCCTGGAAGATAATTGAATCCTAGATCTTACATTAAAATATCAACAGACCCTTGGAAACTGGAATGGAACAGTCTGGAGGTACTCCATCTCTGGAAGATTACAGGAAACCCTTTTTAGGACTGTCCTCTTCAATTAGAAACCTACAAGAATGCAAGTTTTTCTTGGCATTTTCTGCAAACATAATTTCTGAACATTCTTAACCTGTTCTACTAGTTCCTGGAAGAAAATCATTCAGCTCCAAATACCTGGAAGATGATTGAATCCCAGAGGTACTCAGATAGATCACAGAAAGAATCAAATGCAGGATTAATATGTCCGAGGAGAATCCCACAACTTCCACAAACTTCTCTCCTAAAGCCTCTAAAGATACTCTAATAGTTCCTGGAAGAAAATCGTTCACTGTAAATGCCTGGAAGAGAATTGAATCCCAGATCTTACACTAAAATAGCAATAGATCCTTGGAAACTGGAATGGATTGGTCTGGAGTTACCCCATCTCTGAAAGATGACAGGAAAACCCTTTCAGGATTGTGCTCTACATTTAGAACACTGCTTAAACGTAATTTCCCTGCAAGGCAGTTGAATATACAAAGAATGAATTCGAGTGCCTGGAAATATCTTCAGAAGTGAAATATTTCTTACAGGCAGTTGAAAGTACGAAGTATGCATTGAATTCCCTGAAAGTTATGAGAACATTACTTCAGAAATATGAGATTTTTCCCAAGCAGTATGAGTCCTAAAGAGTCTAGTAGTTCCTGGAAGAAAATCCTGTACACTCCAAATGCCTGAAAGATAATTGAATCCCAGATCTTACAATAAAATATTGACAGACCCTTGAAAACTGGAATGGAACAGTCTAGAGTTACTCCATCTCTGGAAGATTATGGGAAACCCTTTTTAGGACTGTCCTCTTCAATTAGAGACCTACAAGAATGCAATTTTTTTTGGCCTTTTCTCCAAACATCCCTTCTGAAGATTCTTAACCTGTTCTACTACTTCCTGGAAGAAAATCATTCAGCTCCAAATACCTGGAAGATGATTGAATTCCAGAGGTACTCGGGAAGATCACAGAAAGAATCAAATGCAAGATTAATATGTCCGAGGAGAATCCAACAACTTCCACAAACTTCTCTCCTAAAGCATCTAAAGATACTCTAATAGTTCCTGGAAGAAAATCGTTCACTGTAAATGCCTGGAAGGGAATTGAAGCCCAGAGCTTACATTAAAATATCAACAGACCCTCGGAAACTGGAATGGACTAATTTGGAGTTACCGCATCTCTGAGAGATCACAGGAAAACCCTTTAAGGATTGTGCTCTACATTTAGAACCCTGCTTAAACGTAATTTCCCTGCAAGGCAGTTGAATATACAAAGAATGAATTCGAGTGCCTGGAAATATCTTCAGAAGTGAAATATTTCTTACAGGCAGTTGAAAGTACGAAGTATGCATTGAATTCCCTGAAAGTTATGGGAACATTACTTCGGAAATATGAGATTTTTCCCAAGCAGTAAGAGTCCTAAAGAGTCTAGTAGTTCCTGAAAGAAAATCCTGTACTCCAAATGCCTGGAAGATAATTCAATCCTAGATCCTACACTAAAATGTCAAGAGATCCTTGGAAACTGGAATGGACCAGTCAGGATTGCCCTCTTCAATTAGAACCGGACAGGAATGCAATTTTTCTTTGATATTATCTACAAACGTCCCTTCTAAAAAATCTTAAGCTGCTCTACTACTTCCTGGAAGAAAATCTGAACTTTCCTAATGCCTGAAAGAAGATTGACTCGCAAATCTTAAGCTACAGTATCAATAGACCCATGGAAATTGGAGTGGACCAGTCTGGAGTTACCCCAGTGTCTGGAAGATCACAGGAAACCCTTTTCAAAACTGCTCTCCCTCCAACTAGAATACCCAAGAATGGAATTTTTCTTCATAAACGTCCCTCCTAAAGACTCTTAAGCTGCTCTACTAGTTTCTGGAAGAAAATCCTTGGCTTCAAATGCCTGGAAGAAAATTTATCTTATATTAAAATATCAACAGACCCTTGGAAACACTGGAGTGGACCAGTCTGGAGTTACCCGAGGAAACCTCTTTTCAGGATAGTGTTAAAAAGTAAAAATTACGGTTACACAAGTCAAAAAAAGAAACTACACAACAAGCATGATCCTAAAAAGAAGAAATGCAATAAAACTGGTTATTAGCCCAATAAAAAACAAGATTCACGTGTGAAATGACGCAATGTTATAGTGAAATTGGATCGGAGTAGGTATTCCTCAAGAGGGTAAAAGGCATGTTTAATTAAGGTAGTCCCTAATCTTGACCCGACATGCAGAAAATGTTTAAGTACTTGGAAAGTATCTTCAGAAATAGTGTATTTCTTACAGGCAGTTGAAAATTACTCCAATTGTCTGGAAAATATAAGGAATTCACTTCAGAAGTATGAGATTTCTTGCAGGCAGTTGAACAGACAGAAAATGAATTCAAGTTCCTGGAAAATGTAAGAAATTATCTTCAAAAATAGAGTATTTCTTACAGGCAGTTGGAAATTAATTCAATTGTCTGGAAAATCTAAGAAATTCACTTCAGAAATATGGAATTTCTTCCAGGCAGTTGAACATACAGAAATTGAAGTCAATTTCCTGGAAAATGTAAGAAAATATCTTCAAAAATAGTGTATTTCTTACAGGCAGCCGAAAGAATGAAGTATGCATTGAATTGCCTGAAAGTTATGAGGAAAATGCTTCAGAAACTTTAAATTTGTCCCAGGCAGTTGCAATTTACTCCAATTGTCTGGAAAGTATAAGAAATTCGCTTCAGAAATATGGAATTTCTTCCAGGCAGTTGAACATGCGGAAATGAATTGTATTTCCTGGAAAATGTAAGAAATTATCTTCAAAAATAGAGTATTTCTTACAGGCAGTTGAAAGAATGAAGTATGCATTGAATTGCCTGAAAGTTATGAGGAAAATGCTTCAGAAACTTTAAATTTGTCCCGGGCAGTTGCAATTTACTCCAATTGTCTGGAAAATATAAGAAATTCGCTTCAGAAATATAAGATTTCTTCCAGGCAGTTGAACATGCAGAAAATGAATTGAATTTCCTGGAAAATGTAAGAAATTATCTTCAAAAATAGAGTATTTCTTACAGGCAGCCGAAAGAATGAAGTATGCATTGAATTGCCTGAAAGTTATGAGGAAAATGCTTCAGAAACTTTAAATTTGTCCCGGGCAGTTGCAATTTACTCCAATTGTCTGGAAAATATAAGAAATTCGCTTCAGAAATATAAGATTTCTTCCAGGCAGTTGAACATGCGGAAATGAATTGAATTTCCTGGAAAATGTAAGAAATTATCTTCAAAAATAGAGTATTTCTTACAGGCAGTTGAAAGAATGAAGTATGCATTGAAGTGCCTGAAAGTTATGAGGAAATTGCTTCAGAAACTTTAAATTTGTCCCAGGCAGTTGCAATTTACTCCAATTGTCTGGAAAATATAAGGAATTCGCTTCAGAAATATGGAATTTCTTCCAGGCAGTTGAACATACAGAAAATGAATTGTATTTCTTGGAAAATGTAAGACAATATCTTCAAAAATAGAGTATTTCTTACAGGACTGTCCTCTCAAACTACAATGACACCATAATGCAATTTTTCATTGGTATTGTCTCCAAATGTTCCTCCTAAATTACTCTACTAGTTCCTGGAAGAAAATCCTTCGCTCCAAATGCCTGGAAGACGCTGGAAGGCCCTTAATAAACTCAAACTGTTCTGCAACCCAAGATTTTGAACTATAACATCGAAAACCCCTTGGAGACTGTAACCTGGACTTGTAACGTTCCCTCTTAAAGTTGTACCACTAATTCCTGGAAGATTTTCCCAAGAATTCTGAACATCAGTCACCTGGAATCCCGTTTTACATGGAACTGCTTCATGGAGCAGAACAAGGAGCCTCTGAGGAGGAACAACAGTTTATTGGTTTGTGGAAATCCTAAGAGCAAATAAAGGAAGGAAGAAAAAAAAGAGGCAAAAGTTAATTGAAATTCCGTTTATTGCTACGTAAAAATAAAAACCCTAATGAGATACATGTCGCAGGCATTATACTAAATTGACATTGCTTATCAATAATGACTAACTAACTTAAGGAGGGATGAAAGGACTATATCAAAAAGTTGCCATAAAATCACAGTGGTCAAATAAATTAAACTAAATAAATAAAGGCGTCCGTCGCTACATTAATACTGATGGTCGATCTTGTCGGTTTTGATTTCCAGGCAGATTTCCAAAAATTCACTGAAACAATAAAAACTTATCCAGGAACCCCCCCGCCAGCGTCTATTTGCGCACTTACTTGATTTTCTCCGGTAAATCTTCCGCCCTGGAGATGTACTTGTGCCCAAACTTGTACCGCGCATCAAAAGAATGGAACAGAACGGGGCCCTGGGCCTCGCTCCTGCACTGTTTCGCCCCAGCATACAACTACAAAGTACCACTCACTAATTAAACGTCATTATTCAAAAAAACAAACGAAAATCAAAAAATCACCTTCTCTCCTAACTTGTAGGGTACCACCTTGTCGTCTTTGGCGTGCAGTATCATCACGGGCACATTCACCTCGCAAACGTACCGATCAGTCTCGAATTTGAAGTTTTCCGACATCGGATTGACTATGGTCGCCTTGAACCAGGGCAGGAACTTGAACATCTAAAACCGAACCTGATTCACTGGGGCCTTAAGGGGGGTTGAAACTTGCCTTAGCCAAAGGAAACTCGCCGATTTCCTCCCTCATGTTATTAAAGGGACTCTCCAGGATCAGTCCCAACGGTTTTTCCAGCGGTAACTGTTGGATCTCCCTTAGGGCGTTCGTGGACAAACTGGTGCCCAACGAGTGACCCCAAATGAACACGTTCGTCCTCGTACGGTTCCGCACCCATTTGTACACGTTCACGATGTCCCGGACCACGTCCGGTTCGCTTGGGGGTTCCGAGGAGGAATCCCCGTAACCTAAAAGGGTCGATTAAGGGTCTACACTCTTCACCGGAACCGGGCAATACCTCTATAATCGAAAGCGATCACGTGGAAGAACTTGCGGAGCATATGATAGGTCTCGATTCGGTGGGGGGTGAGTCTACAGCCGCCGTTTCCGTGGTTGTAGATCACCACCGGTTGACCGTCGCTCAGCACCCGTTCGAAGAACTCCGCGCTCGTTTCGTTGATGTTTTCCAGGTTGGCGGGGAGGATTTGCCACGTGCCCAACTCGACGTTTTCGGCCGTTATCCGGAAGTTCCGGGATCCGCTCAGGCCGTACTTTTCCGGATGTTCGTAATCGGCCGAGGAGGGCACGTTTACTGGAAATAGCCAGAGTTAAATGGGAAAATTCGGGACCTTAATTTGTGTAAAACCAAACAAAGTTGCCTTGAAAAGCACAGCCGTTTTGGAGTTAATAAGTAGATTGATTAAAGAAGTCTTGATAGTGTCAAAGGCTTTAAAAAAATCTTAATATACTTAAAGCACGGAATGATTTTATTGATATGAACTGCGATGAGTTTCTTGATCAAAAAGTCCCTTGTAAACGCAACCGTCTCAGAGGTATTGGATAGTTTTATTATTAATCTAAAGAAATCTTGATACTGTCAAAGGCTTTACAAAAATCCAAACACTCGTGTAACAATTTTATCGAATTTCTTTAAAAAATCGATGCATTCTTTTACAAAGAGGCATGCGACAATTATTTTGGGTCTTTTCTATATAAGACTTCCAAGAGTAAGAGTGAGATGTGTTGGCATGCAAAACTGGTTGTATCTCAGGAAGTATTAGACCTAGAAAAGTGGTTCATATATGAAATTGTTCATTAGCAAACGCCCTTACTTTCAGTAAAAATTCCATTGAAGTGCCTCGAATAGTTTTCAAATGATCCCTAAAGAAACTTTTGTGACAGAATTGTCATGAAACCAAAACTGCTCTAGTTAATTAAATTTTTCACATAGGATTGACTTTTTTACATAGAATTAATCTACTGAATGTCCACAATTTTATAGTGAAAGAATTACGTAAATACGTCGAATAGTTTAGAAGTTATAAGGAAAAATGTCCAAGAATAAATAAAGAAAAATTAAATTAAAAACCTCAAATCTAGGGAGCATTGGGACTTGGCGTGCAAAACTGGTTGTATCTCAGGAAGTATTAAACTCAGAAAAGTGGTTCATATATTAAATTGTTCGTTAGAAAACGCCATTACTTTCAGTAAAAACTCCATTGAAGTGCCTCGAATAGTTTTCAAATGATCCCTAAAGAAACTTTTATGACAGAATTGTCATGAAATCAAAACTGCTCTAGTTAATTTAATTTTTCACTTAGGACTAACTTTTTTACATAGACTTAAGCCACTGAGTGTCTACAATTGTATAGTGAAAGAATTACGTAAATACATCAAATAGTTTAGAAGTTATAAGGAAAAATATCTAAGTATAATGAAAAAATTGTAAATTAAAAACCTTAAATCTGGGGAGCATTGGGACTTGGCATGCAAAACTGGTTGTATCTCAGGAAATAGTAGATCCACAAAAATGGTTCATATATGAAATTGTTCATTAGAAAACGCCCTTACTTTCAGTAAAAACTCCATTGAAACACCTCGAATAGTTTTTAAGTGATCCCTAAAAGAACTTTTGTGACCAGATTGTCATGAAACCAAAACTGCTCTAGTTAATTTAATTTTTCATTTAGGATTAACTTTTTTAGATAGAATTAATCTACTGAATGCCCACAATTGTATAGTGAAAGAATTACGTAAATAGGTCAAATAGTTCAGAAGTTATAAAGAAAAATGTCCAAGAATAATGAAAAAATTGTAAATTAAAAACCCCAAATCTGAAGAACATTGGGACTTGGCATGCAAAAGTGGTTCTATCTCAGGAAATATTAGAGTCACAAAAATGGTTCATATATGAAATTGTTCATTAGAAAACGCCCTTAATTTGAGTAAAAACACCATCGAAGTACCTCGAATAGTTTTAAAATGATCCCTAAAGAAACTTTTGTGACCCAATTGCCATGAAACCAAAACTGCTCTAGTTAATTTAATTTTTCACTTAGGACTAACCTTTTTACATAGAATTAATCTACTGAATGTCCATTATTATATTGTGAAAGAATTACGTAAATAGGTGAAATAGTTTAGAAGTTATAAGGAAAAATGTCCAAGTATAATGAAAAAATTGTAAATTAAAAACCTCAAATCTGGGGAGCATTGGGACTTGGCATGCAAAAGTGGTTCTATCTCAGGGAATATTAGATCCACAAAAATGGTTTATATATGAAATTGTTCATTGGAAAACGCACTTACTTTAAGTAAACATTTCATTGGGGTACCTCAAATAGTTTTCAAGTGATCCCTAAAGTAACTTTTGTGACCCAATTACCATGAAACCAAAACTGCTCTAGTTAATTTAATTTTTCACTTAGGATTAACTTTTTTACATAAAATTAATCTACTGAATGTCCACAATTGTATAGTGAAAGAATTACGTAAATACATCAAATAGTTTAGAAGTTATAAGGAAAAATGTCCAAGTATAATGAAAAAATTGTAAATTAAAAACATCAAATCTGGGGAGCATTGGGACTTGGCATGCAAAACTGGTTGTATCTCCGGAAGTAGTAGATCCACAAAAATGGTTCATATATGAAATTGTTCGTTAGAAAACGCCCTTACTTTTAGTAAAAACTCCTTTAAAATGCCTTGACTAGTTTTCAAGTAATCCCTAAAGAAACTTTTGGGACTTAATTGTCATGAAACCAAAATTGCTCTAGTTAAGTTAATTTTTCACTTAAGATTAACTTTTGTACATAAAATTAATCTACTGCATGTCCACAATTATATAGTGAAAGAATTACGTAAATACATCAAATAGTTTAGAAGTTATAAGCAAATATGTCCAAGAATAATGAAAAAATTGTAAATTAAAAACCTGGAGAGCACTGGGACTTGGCATGCAAAAGTGGTTCTATCTCAGGGAATATTAGACCTAGAAAAGTGGTTCATATATTAAATTGTTCGTTAGAAAACGCCCTTACTTTTAGTAAAAACTCCATTGAAGTTCCTCGAATAGTTTTCAAATGATCCCTAAAGAAACTTGTGACCCAATTACTATGAAACCAAAACTGCTCTAGTTATTGTAATTTTTAACTTTTTTACATAGAATTGATCTACCGAATGTCCACTATTATACTGTGAGAGACAAACATAAACAAGTCAAATAGTTTAGAAGTTATTTGGAAAAAATAACCAAATTACTCAGAACAGAAAAACCCATTTACTGTCAAACGTGCCCATGTTGCAACCCTTTCACTTGATACTTTAACTTCATAATGCTCGTCCCGTATTGAAGCTACAGGAACATTGGATACATCATTTTAAAGCAAAAATTACGCGTTTTCATACAAATCGGTACTTACTGAACGTCAAGAAGACAACGGACCTCTGAAAGCCGTAGGAGTACTTGAAGATCAGGGGTACGATACCGAAGAGTATCACGCATATTACGCAGGCGACTTTGAAGGCCCCAAGGGTTATTCTGCAACAAAAAAAAAATTGGCAAAAACTAATGTATGGAAACTAAAGGCGGTTTTATACCCGATCAAGGTTTTCCTAAACGTTGTTTTAGTGACGAGTTTATCATCGTCAAAGATAATGGCGCGATATTCTAACTTATTTGGAAAACTGTTTGTGGCCATTTTAGGCATGGAGTGTAACTCTGCAGTACCATAAAATAACTAACGGAAAAAGCGGACGAATGAGTGGGGTTTTTTAAAAGTTTTTGATAAGGAGCAGTGGCGCCCCACAATGGCCCCAGCATTGCCCACCTTATTTAGATAGACACCCAATTTGTAATATATATATTTTTTTAAATAGATTCTACACTACTGGCACATTAAATATGAATTAAATTGCCTCGATAACGAAACCGTTTACTTGGCGATCTTTAAACATTATTTATTAATGCACTTCCTGAAGTTAATAGATTATTAAGTGGCCTGATTCCAGGTACACATTTTAAGCGATTTACTTACATATCAACGTACACAAGAAAGTAGAGAAACACTGGTAAGGAAGGCAGGATAAGGTAAAACAGCTTGTGCCTCTCCCGTGCCATTTCACTCAGTTTTTCTCTATCCTCTAAAAGGAACCGAGGTTACGTAAGAACCTCACTGATATATAATTTATTTTAACTAATTACCTCTTGATAAAGCGTCTTTTGTTCAGTATCATGGTGGGGTTCCATGCAACTCGGGGCACAAAGGTATAACATACGACATATAAAATCTCCCCGGATCGATTGTCGGGCGGCAATAATTTATTAAGGTCAACCGTTCATAAATAATTGATCTCAATTTATTATTAAGGACCTTATATACTTCTCTCCCTCGATAATAAAAAACAATTGATTTTAATTTTAAAGTGTTTTCAATTCAAACAAAGCCGCCATCAGCTGATTGGTTGACAACTGACTCACTCACTTACCTCCTGACGTTTCGCTGAACATAAAGTTGCTACCGAAATGATATCTTGGCTTAAACCAAAATTGCTCTAGTTAAGTCAATTGTTCACTTAGAATTGACTTTTTTACATAGAATTAATCTACTGAATGCCCATTATTATATTCTGAAAGAATTACATAAATAGGTCAAATAGTTTAGAAGTTATTTGAAAAAATGTCCCAAGAAAAATGAAATGAAACACATTTAAAGAGTTTTTTTTTTAATCATGTATATTATTGAATCGTTACGCTTAATAGTAGTAGTACATCAAAATGAACTCGTTATATATGTACAAAAAACGGTGTCGTCCTACCGCTGCTCCGCAACGAATCGCTTCCTTAGGCCGGCGCGCCCTCCCGACTTATCCCCCCTAGATATTGCCATTATATATACAAAAAAAAAATTATTATTATCATCATCAGTCCTTTCTAGCTATCCCAGTTTGGTGCCGAACTCGTGTAAAATATCGCAGGCCATGTCCACGTTGTTCCTGCTGATCCCCAACGCCCTGATGACCGCGTCCCTCGAGTATCCCTCCCCCACCAACTTCTTCACGTAGTCGATGTTCAGGTTCTCGTATGAGACCCCCGCGTCCTCCAACGGGTTCGGTAACTTTCGCTTAACGATGACGGGGTTCGCCTTCGGGTGTGCGGGTTCGACGTTCTCGTAGGGCTTCAAATTGGGCGTGGTCAAGGATTTCGGGGGCGATTTCGGTGAGGGCGCGGTCCTATTCGACGGGCAACTGAGGTGGCGCGGGGGGATGACGGCCTCCCGTTTGGCGGCGGCCCCCTCGATGACGTCGTGGTGACAATCGTTGATGATGGGGGGCCCCCCCCAGTCCGACACCACCAGGCCCACGATGGTTTCCGGGGAGCTGAGTTCCACCTGCGCCGCCGCCCCACCTTGATGGGCGGTTCCGTACCGTCGAATTTCCAACATCGAGGTACTTTTCGGTATCGTGGTGTGATCTGTAAATTACCCTCACTGTATCCTCCAACTGCACTGGGTGCGATTTTGAGGTTAAATTTATTTACCTGAGGGTTGAGTCAGATCGGTCACGGATTGTGATTGCAACAAGGATTCTGTCGGTACCGCCGCGTGCGTTTCGGCACCGGCACGCGCCAAAGAGGTGGACGAGGAAGTGGTGGTCGGTTCGTTGGTGGGGGAGCTTTTCCGCGGCGGTAAAGGGGGCGGGGCGGGGGTGGGTACCACCACCGTACCCGGGGGGTTTCTTCGTAAAAATCGCGGGCTACTACCCGGCGATATCATCGGGCTCGAGGAGTGCTATGATCGAGAAAAAATGATTTCGGGACATGCTAAATATTGGGTGAAGGATCTGGGAAATGATTTTTTTGGAAAGCCTTTGAAATTTCAAGAAAAATCGTTGGGTTTAAGGAGAGCTATCATTTGCCAAGGATTTCACATTTCTCTCTATGACGGTTTTCGAGAAAATTGAGGAAAACCAGTTTTCAAATTTTCCCAATTTTCTTTGAAACTATCGGGAAAATTGGTGTTTTTCTTTTTGCATTGAGTTCTATGGAAAGGTGCCTAAAAAAAAGCTAGAATACCTTTTTGCCCTAAATCGCATACTAAGGGAGCTACGGGCGATTTTCTAAAAACAGCCCCATTTTTGAGCCCAAAAATATCGAAAAATTAAAATTTTTGAAAAATCCAAAAACAAAATTACCACAAGGTAGAGCATTAAATTAGCATAAAAAAAGCTTAATAAAATTTTTTTCTAACTTCAAAAATAAGGCCACAAAAAATTTTTGAAAATTTGTATTACTCAAAAAATGAGCCCTAACTCAAAAAAATTGAGGCGTGGCCAGCGCTTTAAGGGAAGAAAATGCGTTAGAATTGCCGTAAAATAGTTTTTTGAACAAAAATTGCAAAATCAAAAAAATCGATTTTTGGCCCAAAATTCGAAGAGGGTACCCTAGGGAAATTCTCTGAAAAATGGTTTTAATTTTTTTTTGGAAAATCTTTGAGGCTGAGAGAAAAATGGTTCTAACAAAAGTTGTTGGGCCTAAAGAGAGCTTCCTTTTGCAAAATATTACACAATTTTATCTATGACCGTTTTCGAGAAAATTGAGAAAAACTAGTTTTCATATTTTTCCAATTTTCTTTGAAACTATGAGGAAAATTGGTGTTTTTGTTTTTGCATTGGATCCCATGTAAGGAGGCCTAAAAAAAAGCTAGAATACCTTTTTGCCATAAATCGCATATTAAGGGAGCTACGGCCGATTTTCTAAAAACAGCTCCATTTTTGAGCCCAAAAATTTCGAAAAATTAAAATTTTTGAAAAATCCAAAAACAAAATTACCACAAAGTAAAGCATTAAATTAGCATCAAAAAAGCTTAATAACATTTTTTTATAACTTCAAAAATAAGGACACAAAAAAATTTTGAAAATTTGTATTTCTCAAAAAATGAGCCCTAACTCAAAAAAATTGAGGCGTGGCCAGCGCTTTAAGGGAAGAAAATGTGTTAGAATTGCCGTAAAATAGTTTTTGGAACAAAAAATGCAAAATCAAAAAAATCGATTTTTGGCCCAAAATTTGAAGGGGGTACCCTAGGGAAATTGTCTGAAAAATGGTTATAATTTTTTTTTGGAAAATCTTTGAGGCTGAGAGAAAAATGGTTCTAACAAAAGTTGTTGGGCCTAAGCAGAGCTTTCTTTTGCAAAATATTACACATTTTTATCTATGAGCATTTTCGAGAAAATTAAGAAAAACTGATTTTCATATTTTCCCAATTTTCTCTGAAACTATGAGGAAAATTGGTGTTTTTGTTTTTGCATTGGATCCCATGTAAGGAGGCCTAAAAAAAAGCTAGAATACCTTTTTGCCCTAAATCGCATATTAAGGGAGCTACGGGCGATTTTCTAAAAACATCCCCATTTTTGAGCCCAAAAATTTCGAAAAAATAAAATTTTTGAAAAATCCAAAAACAAAATTACCACGAGGTAGAAAATTAAATTGGCATCAAAAAAGCTTAATAACATTTTTTAATAACTTCAAAAATAAGGCCACAATAAATTTTTGAAAATTTGTATTCCTCAAAAAATGAGCTCTAACTCAAAAAATTGAGGCGTGGTCAGCGCTTTAAGGGAAGAAAATGTGTTAGAATTGTCGTAAAATAGTTTTTGGAACAAAAAATGCAAAATCAAAAAAATCGATTTTTGGCCCAAAATTTGAAGGGGGTACCCTAGGGAAATTCTCTGAAAAAGGGTTTTAATTTTTTTTTGGAAAATCTTTAAGGCTGAGAGAAAAATGGTTCTAACAAAAGTTGTTGGGCCTAAAGAGGGCTTCCTTTTGCAAAATATTTCACCTTTTTATCTGTGACCGTTTTCGAGAAAATTGAGAAAAACTGATTTTCATATTTTTCCAATTTTCTTTGAAACTATGAGGAAAATTGGTGTTTTTCTTTTTGCATTGGATCCCATGTAAGGAGGCCTAAAAAAAAGCTAGAATACCTTTTTGCCCTAAATCGCATACTAAGGGAGCTACGGGCGATTTTCTAAAAACAGCCCCATTTTTGAGCCCAAAAATTTCGAAAAATTAAAATTTTTGAAAAATCCAAAAACAAAATTACCACGTGGTAGAATATTAAATTAGCATCAAAAAGGCTTTATACAATTTTTTTCTAACTTCTAAAATAAGGCCACAGTAAATTTTTGAAAATTTGTATTCCTCAAAAAATGAGCGCTAACTCAAAAAATTGAGACGTGGCCAGCGCTTTAAGCGAAGAAAATGTGTTAGAATTGTCGTAAAATAGTTTTTGGAACAAAAAATGCAAAATCAAAAAAATCGATTTTTAGCCCAAAATTTGAAGGGTGTACCCTAGGGAAATTCTCTGAAAAATGGTTTTAATTTTTTTTTGGAAAATCTTTGAGGCTGAGAGAAAAATGGTTTTAACAAAAGTTGTTGGGCCTAAAGAGGGCTTCCTTTTGCAAAATATTTCACATTTTTATCTATGACCATTTTCGAGAAAATTGAGAAAAACTAGTTTTCATATTTTCCCAATTTTCTCTGAAACCATGGGGAAAATTGGTGTTTTTCTTTTTGCATTGAGTTCTATGGAAAGGTGCCTAAAAAAAAGCTAGAATACCTTTTTGCCCTAAATCGCATATTAAGGGAGCTACGGGCGATTTTCTAAAAACAGCCCCATTTTTGAGCCTAAAAATTTCAAAAAACTAAAATTTTTGAAAAATCCAAAAACAAAATTACCACAAGGTAAAGCATTAAATTGGCATCAAAAAAGCTTAATAACATTTTTTTGTAACTTCTAAAATAAGGCCACAAAAAATTTTTGAAAATTTGTATTACTTAAAAAATGAGCCCTAACTCAAAAAAATTGAGGCGTGGCCAGCGCTTTAAGAGAAGAAAATGTGTTAGAATTGCTTGGAAATAGTTTCCATTACAAAAAATCGATTTTTAGCCCAAAATTTGAAGGGGGTACCCTAGGGAAATTCTCTGAAAAATGGTTTTAATTTTTTTTTGGAAAATCTTTGAGGCTGAGAGAAAAAAGGTTTTAACAAAAGTTGTTGGGCCTAAAGAGAACTTCCTTTTGCAAAATATTTCACATTTTTATCTATGAGCATTTTCGAGAAAATTGAGGAAAACTAGTTTTCATATTTTCCCAATTTTCTCTGAAACTATGAGGAAAATTGGTGTTTTTGTTTTTGCATTGGATCCCATGTAAGGAGGCCTAAAAAAAAGCTAGAATACCTTTTTGCCCTAAATCGCATACTAAGGGAGCTACGGGCGATTTTCTAAAAACAGCCCCATTTTTGAGCCAAAAAATTTCGAAAAATTAAAATTTCTGAAAAATCAAAAAACAAAATTACCACAAAGTAAAGCATTAAATTAGCATCAAAAAAGCTTAATAACATTTTTTTATAACTTCAAAAATAAGGCCACAAAAAAATTTTGAAAATTTTTATTCCTCAAAAAATGAGCCCTAACTCAAAAAATTGAGGCGTGGCCAGCGCTTTAAGGGAAGAAAATGTGTTAGAATTGCTGTAAAATAGTTTTTGGAACAAAAAATGCAAAATCAAAAAAATCGATTTTTGGCCCCAAAATTTGAAGGGGGTGGTACCCCTAGGGAAATTCTCTGAAAAATGGTTTTAATTTTTTTTTGGAAAATCTTTGAGGCTGAGAGAAAAATGGTTTTAACAAAAGTTGTTGGGCCTAAAGAGGACTTCCTTTTGCAAAATATGTCAAATTTTTATCTTTGACCATTTTCGAGAAAATTAAGAAAAACTGATTTTCATATTTTCCCAATTTTCTCTAAAACTATGAGGAAAATTGGTGTTTTTCTTTTTGAATTGGATTCCATAAAAGGAGGGCTAAAAAAAAGCTAGAATACCTTTTTGCCCTAAATCGCATATTAAGGGAGCTACGAGGGGTTTTCTAAAAACAGCCCCATTTTTGAGCCCAAAAATTTCGAAAAACTAAAATTTTTGAAAAATCAAAAAACAAAATTACCACAAGGTAAAGCATTAAATTGGCATCAAAAAAGCTTAATAACATTTTTTTATAACTTCAAAAATAAGGCCACAAAAAATTTTTGAAAATTTGTATTCCTCAAAAAATGAGCGCTAACTCAAAAAAATTGAGGCGTGGCCAGCGCTTTAAGGGAAGAAAATATCTTAGAATTACCGTAAAATAGTTTTTGGAACAAAAAATGCAAAATTAAAAAAATCGATTTTTTGCCCAAAATTTGCAGGGGTTACCCTAGGGAAATTCTCTGAAAAATGGTTTTAATTTTTTTTTGGAAAATCTATGAGGCTGAGAGAAAAATGGTTTTAACAAAAGTTGTTGGGCCTAAAGAGAACTTTCTTTTGCAAAATATTTCACAATTTTATCTATGACCGTTTTCGAGAAAATTGAGGAAAACTAGTTTTCATATTTTCCCAATTTTCTCTGAAACTATGAGAAAAATTGGTGTTTTTCTTTTTGCATTGGATCCCATGTAAGAAGGCCTAAAAAAAAGCTAGAATACCTTTTTGCCCTAAATCGCATATTAAGGGAGCTACGGGCGATTTTCTAAAAACAGCCCAATTTTTGAGCCCAAAAATTTCGAAAAAATAAAATTTTTGAAAAATCCAAAAACAAAATTACCACGAGGTAGAACATTAAATTAGCATCAAAAAAGGTTAATAACATTTTTTTATAACTTCAAAAATAAGGACACAAAAAAATTTTGAAAATTTGTATTCCTCAAAAAATGAGCCCTAACTTAAAAAAATTGAGGCGTGGCCAGCGCTTTAAGGAAAAAAATATGTTAGAATTGCCGTAAAATAGTTTTTGGAACAAAAAATGCAAAATCAAAATAATCTATTTTTAGCCCAAAATTTGAAGGGGGTACCCTAGGGAAATTCTCTGAAAAATGGTTTTAATTTTTTTTTGGAAAATCTTTGAGGCTGAGAGAAAAATGGTTCTCACAAAAGTTGTTGGGCCTAAAGAGGGCTTTCTTTTGCAAAATATTTCACATTTTTATCTATGAGCATTTTCGAGAAAATTGAAAAAAACTAGTTTTCATATTTTCACAATTTTCTCAGAAACTATGAGGAAAATTGGTGTTTTTCTTTTTGAATTGGATTCCATAAAAGGAGGGCTAAAAAAAAGCTAGAATACCTTTTTGCGCTAAATCGCGTATTAAGGGAGCTACGGGCGATTTTCTAAAAACAGCCCCATTTTTGAGCCCAAAAATTTCGAAAAATTAAAATTTTTGAAAAATCAAAAAACAAAATTACCACAAGGTAGAGCATTAAATTAGCATAAAAAAATCCTTATAAAACTTTTTTCTAACTTTCAAAACAAGGCCACAAAAAAATGTTGAAAGTTGACCCTGCCAACCCAGCCCCAGCCGAGTAATTTTTCGATCTAGAAAGACGTTTCTTATGTCAAATCCATCCCCAGGAATTGCCTTAAGGGCATTTAAAACTCATAAATAGTTTTCCACTTTGGTAGTGACGGTATGCATCTGTAATGTCCAGCGGGATCGCCAGATCTGACCCTAATAAATTCATCGTTTAAGGCAGGATTTTTTTTAGGTGGGGAGTGTCTAAAGGTACTAGATCTTACCGAAACGTCGTTTCTCGGTTTCAAGGCCAGAGCGTGAAGGCTGCTTCCCGCACAGTTCCACATTTCCGAGTCCTAAAATCACAGTTTTCACCCTTTAACGCACACAGACTTTCATTGATCCTGTTATTTGAAAAGAAAAAAAGGCGCCGCATGCACAGAACAGAACGCATGCGAAAAATAAACACAAAAATTACAATTACAATTATTTTTATTAAAATAAAATAATAATAATACAATGAAAAGTGCAAATATTGCATTACATCAATCGTATTTCGAGTTAGACTAGAGGGGTACTAACTGGAAATAGCTATACAAAAAGGGCCACCGGATGTATAAATAAAAGCGACTTATTTTTAATGCAGTGACATTTTAGGCACTTTTGTTTTTTTTTTTGTTGTTTATTGCTAATAATGTGAATTAAATATTTACAAAATAAGCCGAGCATAAAACTCAAAATGCAGCAAAGAAGGGTGGAACGGGGGGGAGCGGGATACAAGGGAGGGTGCAAAGCTAAAGCTGCGAGTGCCGTTGTTGCGGTGCCGAATAATTATTAAAATCAGGGCCGGCGGCTCGTACCTCGATTTCGTCCTCGTCGTCCAGGGTCGAAATACTGTGCGAGAACGTCGGCAAATTTTTACGATTGTGCGACTTTTTCGGATCGAACGGATCGACCACGATCTGTTCGGTACCTTTGATCTCCGCCCGACAGAACGGGCACCCCTGGCTCCCCTGACCCTCGGAACCCTACAAAACAAATTCACCTATCTATAGAAACGTCGGCGCGCGAAAAAAGTGCCAAAACTAACTAACCGCTTGCCAGGCCGTGAGACAGGGGGTGCACAACAAATGGCCGCACGGCTCTATGCGCACGTCCTTGTCGTTTTCCGCGCATATCTTACACAACTGAAAGGTGCTGCCCATCTCGCAGTACAGCTCGTACTGTTCCTGAGTGACGGAGATGTGATCCTCCTGGCTGGGCTGTACCGCCCACGACAGGTCCGGATTGTTAGCCCTCCCGTCCGGATATAAATAACTGGAAAAAGAACCCTCGTACACATGTCAACTTTTTGATGCGCTTGTGCGGCACTCACAATCCCTCCCTGTAGCCGTCAAGTAACGCCTGGATCAGACTTTTGTTCTGCGGGATCGTTTGTAAAATCTCCCCGTCGGGGGTGACGTAACCGATGGCCCACTGGCCCAACCTGGTGCAGGACAACCGGAACACGTACGACCCCGCTTTATTGATGTACCGCTGCAGACGGGCCTTGACCTCGTCGTACGTCAAAAATGCCACGTAACCGGGATGCGTGACCGCCAAAATTTGCCAGTTACGCAGCAGCGTCGTCCACGGTTGAAATAACCTGAGAATTTGTTCGTTTTTTTCGCTTGTTTTGGGGGAAGTTGGGGTGTTAATTACCTAGTGAACACGTCAAACTCGAAATTCGATATGTAGTCGTTGCAGGTGAGGTCGATGGTCGATTTTAGGGCCATCGCCTCCAGTCCGGAACTGATCGGGTGTATTTTGTTCAGTTCGTGCCTGAAGATTTTCCAGAGCACCAGGGTGCTGTAAGAGAAAATTCGAAGTTTTGTCTCGGTTTACTCTGGGTTCCCCTACGTGTGGGAGGGAGTCGAAGCGAGTAGAGGAATATGGAGTAAATACAGACAGTTTTAGAGGCATTTTTTCCACATGTTTAGCAATACCTTGAATTAGAACTCGTTCAAGTATAATAAGAAATTTTGGTCTTTGGTTAAAGGGAAGTGAATTTTACAGAATTTTATAGGGTAAATACAGGTAGTTTAGGAAGTTTATTATTTACTGTATTTTTCATATGTTATAGTCAGTGGTTGGAGCTAACTTTTCTCTCCCTATAGTTTTTTTCATAAACATACACAGTGCCCCAAAAAATAGAGCAAAAAACGGCAAAAAATTGAACCAAAACCAATTTTCAAAAACTTCTAAAATTAATATTTGGGACCATTGCACAGGGTTGTACTTTTTATATGTTGTAGCCAAGGCTTGGAGCTAATTTTTCTCTCTCTATAGATTTTTTTGTAAATATACTCGGTGGCCCAGAAAATAGGGTCAAAAAACAGCAAAAAATTGGTCCAAAACCGCTTGTCAAAGAATTCTGAAATTAATATTTGGGACCACTGTACAGGACTGTACTTTTTATGTTGTAGTTGAGGCTTGGAGCTAACTTTTCTCTTCCTGTAGTTTGTTTCATAAACATACACAGTGGCCCAGAAAATAGGCTCAAAAAACAGGAAAAAAATGGACCAAACCCTTATTTTAAAAATCCCTAAAATTAATATTTGTGCTGATTGTACAGGACTGTACTTTTTATATGTTGTAATTAGTGGTTGGGGCTAACTTTTCCCTCCCTATAGATTTTTTCATAGACATACACAGTGGCCCAGAAAATAGGCTCAAAAAACAGCAAAAAAATGGGACCAAACCCTTATTTTAAAAATCCCTAAAATTAATATTTGTGCTGATTGTACAGGACTGTACTTTTTATATATTGTATTTAGTGATTGGGGCAAACTTTTCCCTCCCTATAGATTTTTTCATAAACATACACAGTGGCCCAGAAAATAGGGTTAAAAAACAGGAAAAAAATGGACCAAACTCTTAATTTAAAAATCCCTAAAATTAATATTTGTGCTGATTGTACAGGACTGTACTTTTTATATGTTGTAATCAGTGGTTGGGGCTAACTTTTTCCCTCCTATAGATTTTTTCATAAACATACACAGTGGCCCAGAAAATAGGCTCAAAAAACAGCAAAAAAATGGACCAAACCCTTATTTTAAAAATCCTTAAAATTAATATTTGTGCTGATTGTACAGGACTGTACTTTTTATATGTTGTAGTCAGTGGTTGGGGCTAACTTTTCTCCCCTTAAAGATTTTTTCATAAGCATACACAGTGGCCCAGAAAATAGGGTTAAAAAACAGCTAAAAAATTGGACCAAACCCTTATTTTAAATATCCCTAAAATTAATATTTATGCTGATTGTACAGGACTGTACTTTTTATATGTTGTAGTTAGTGGTTGGGGCTAACTTTTTCCTTCCTATAGATTTTTTTGTAAACATACACAGTGGCCCAAAAAATGGGGTTAAAAAACAGCTAAAAAATTGGACCAAACCCTTATTTTAAAAATCCCTAAAATTAATATTTGTGCTGATTGTACAGGACTGTATTTTTTATATGTTGTAGTCAGTGGTTGGGGCTAACTTTTCTCTCCTTAAAGATTTTTTCACAAACATACATTGTGGCCCAGAAAATAGGGTTAAAAAATAGCAAAAAGTTGGACCAAACCCTTATTTTAAAAATCCCGAAAATTAATATTTGTGCTGGTTCTACAGGACTGTATTTTTTATATGTTGTAGTCAGTGGTTGGGGCTAACTTTTCTCTCCTTAAAGATTTTTTCATAAACATACACAGTGGCTCAAAAAATAGAGTGAACAAGCATCAAAAATTTCATTTTTCATATAAACAACCATAGATTTTATCAACCAGGGGAACCCAAAGTAAACCCAGACACTTTAAAGGTTTTAAGCTGGAATAGTTATTGCCTGATTATGGGACTACCTAGTCACATCAAACATGAATTAAAATGCCACCAGATAAGACACAATGATAAACTAAAGACAATGGTTTGCATATTCAATCGAGCCGCTGAAAATAATAAATATTTATCTACAATGTTAACTGATTAATTCAAAAATGCTTATTATTATGGTGCTGGAAGTGAGCGATGATGAGTCACATCCTGCCATACCTGTCTCCGAAGTTACTTTTCCAAAACTCTGCGGCATCGGACTTGGTGATCCTGAACTGATCCCCGGCGAACCGTCCGTTAGGAAACAGGGCCTTCAGCTCGCTCAACATATGACTGAAAACCAAACTCAACTTGGTCAAGTTCCTTCGGTAATGCGAGTTCTCATCAAACATCTTGTCCTTGCCCTCCTTAAACAGTTTGATGGCCTGCTTGCACTTCCTCATCAAGTTAATAATGAAAACGTTAAAGTAGTCGATGCTGTGCAGGGCGGACATGTTGTCCTCATACTTGGAATAAATCATCCTCAGTCTCTGATAAGTGTCCGGTAAAATGTCCAGGATGAAAGGGGGCGAGTTCTTCAGGTTCATCTTCTGTTGCTGACAGAGTTTCACCACTTTGTCCATCAGTTTCCACGTTTTGTCCAACGTTCTCTTGTCGGTGGTGTATTTGTTCGAGTGGGCCAAGTAGGCGACGTCCGAAAAGGCCCCTTGGAGCTTCGATAGGATCGTCGAGAGGTTCTTGTGTTGCACCGTAACCGACGACGACGAGGAGGAGGAAGTGGTGGAACGGTTCGAGGAGCGATTATTACTCGCCGAAGAAGACATTTTTTTTAAAATTAACGAACCGGATGTAGGCACTCAGGATCACGCTTTACGGTTCACTTCCGGGCACATTTTTTTGGCAATTGTTCCGTTTTTTTTTTTCGATGGGGACAAATGTAAATAATCAACTTCCCAGTTTTGTGAATGGGGGAAACGTCGGGTGCAAAAACATTAACGTGACATTGACTTGACTACTGGCGTGTGTCAGTGACAGTGGGTTGCTACAACGTCGTGTGAATCGCGCGAAATTTCGTTGGTAAAGTTGGGCTCAGATGAGTGGGAAACGTTTAAAGTTTCCTATTTATTGGGAAAACCTTGAAATTTATTATAGGAATCTATTGTTTATTTGTTTTTCTTTTCCTACAGACGGTTTTTGAGTAATAAATGTATACAGGGGTTCAGAAAATGGGGTCAAAAGCAGGAAAAAGTTGGACCAAAACCGTAGTATGAAAACCCCTAAAATTGATATTTGGGGTCACTGTATTGGGATGTAGTCTTTGTATGTTGTAGTAAAGGCTTGGAGCTAACTTTTCTCTCTCTATAGAATTTTTCATAAACATACACAGTGGCCCAGAAAATAGGGTTAAAAAACAGCAAAAAAATTGGACCAAACCCTTATTTTAAAAATCCTTAAAATTAATATTTGTGCTGATTGTACAGGATTGTGCTTTTTATATGTTGTAGTTAGTGGTTGGGGCAAACTTTTCCCTCCCTATAAATTTTTTCATAAACATACACAGTGGCCCAGAAAAAAGGGTTAAAAAACAGGAAAGAAATGGACCAAACCCTTATTTTAAAAATCCCTAAAATTAATATTTGTGCTGATTGTACAGGACTGTACTTTTTATATGTTGTAGTCAGTGGTTGGGGCTAACTTTTCCCTCCCTATAGATTTTTTCATAAACATACACAGTGGCCCAGAAAATAGGGTTAAAAAACAGGAAAGAAATGGACCAAACCCTTATTTTAAAAATCCCTAAAATTAATATTTGTGCTGATTGTACAGGACTGTACTTTTTATATGTTGTAGTCAGTGGTTGGGGCTAACTTTTCCCTCCTTATAGATTTTTTCATAAACATACACAGTGGCCCAGAAAATAGGGTTAAAAAACAGGAAAGAAATGGACCAAACCCTTATTTTAAAAATCCCTAAAATTAATATTTGTGCTGATTGTACAGGACTGTACTTTTTATATGTTGTATTTAGTGGTTGGGGCTAACTTTTCTCTCCTTAAAGATTTTTTCATAAACATACACAGTGGCCCAGAAAATAGGGTTAAAAAACAGGAAAAAAATTGACCAAACCCTTATTTTAAAAATCCCTAAAATTAATATTTGTGCTGATTGTACAGGACTGTACTTTTTATATGTTGTAGTCAGTGGTTGGGGCTAACTTTTCCCTTCCTATAGATTTTTTCATAAACATACACAGTGGCCCAGAAAATAGGGTTAAAAAACAGGAAAGAAATGGACCAAACCCTTATTTTAAAAATCCCTAAAATTAATATTTGTGCTGATTGTACAGGACTGTACTTTTTATATGTTGTAGTCAGTGGTTGGGGCTAACTTTTTCCTCCTTATAGATTTTTTCATAAACATACACAGTGGCCCAGAAAATAGGGTTAAAAAACAGGAAAGAAATGGACCAAACCCTTATTTTAAAAATCCCTAAAATTAATATTTGTGCTGATTGTACAGGACTGTACTTTTTATATGTTGTATTTAGTGGTTGGGGCTAACTTTTCTCTCCTTAAAGATTTTTTCATAAACATACACAGTGGCCCAGAAAATAGGGCCAAAAAACAGCAAAAAATTGTACCAAAAACCGCATTTCGAAAACCCCTAAAATTGATATTTAGACCCACTGTACAGGGCAGTACTTTTCATATGTTATAGTCGATGGCTAAAACAAACTTTTCTCTCCCTATATATTTTTTCATGAACATACACAGTGGCCCAGAAAATAGGGCCAAAAAACAACAAAGAATTGTACCAAAAACCGCATTTCAAAAACTCCTAAAATTGATATTTAGACCCGCTGTACAGGGCAGTACTTTTCATATGTTATAGTCGATGGCTAAAGCTAACTTTTCTCTCCCTATAAATTTTTTCATGAACATACACAGTGGCCCAGAAAATGGGGTCCAAAAACAGCAAAAAATTGGACCAAAAACCACATTTCAAAAACCCCTAAAATTGATATTTAGACCCACTGTACAAGGCAGTACTTTTCATATGTTATAGTCAATGGCTAAAGCAAACTTTTCTCTCCCTATAAATTTTTTCGTGAACATACACAGCGGCCCAGAAAATAGGGCAAAAAAACAGCAAAAAATTGTACCAAAAACCGCATTTCAAAAACTCCTAAAATTGATATTTAGACCCGCTGTACAGGGCAGTACTTTTCATATGTTATAGTCGATGGCTAAAACAAACTTTTCTCTCCCTATACATTTTTTCATGAACATACACAGTGGCCCAGAAAATTGCTCCAAAAAACAGCAAAAAAAAGTACCAAAAACCACATTTCAAAAACTCTTAAAATTAATATTTAGACTTACTTTACAGGGCTGTACTTTTCATATGTTATAGTTAATGGTTGGAACTAACTTTTTTTCCCTATACAGTTTCTCATAAACATACAGGATGTCCTAGAAAATAGGGCCAAAAAACAACAAAAAATTGTACCAAAAACCGCATTTCGAAAACCCCTAAAATTGATATTTAGACCCACTGTACAGGGCAGTACTTTTCATATGTTATAGTCAATGGTTAAAGCAAACTTTTCTGTCCCTATAAATTTTTTCATGAACATACACAGTGGGCCAGAAAATAGGGTCCAAAAACAGCAAAAAATTAGACCAAAAACCGCATTTCAAAAACTCGTAAAATTAATATTTAGACTTACTTTACAGGTCTGTACTTTTCATATGTTATAGTTAATGGTTGGAACTAACTTTTCTTTCCCTATACACTTTCTCATAAATATACAGGATGTCCTAGAAAATAGGACCAAAAAACAGCAAAAAATTATACCAAAAACCACATTTCAAAAACTCCTAAAATTGATATTTAGACCCACTGTACAGGGCAGTACTTTTCATATGTTATAGTCAATGGCTAAAGCTAACTTTTCTCTCCCTATAAATTTTTTCATAAACATACACAGTGGCTCAGAAAATAAAGCTAAAAAACCACTAAAAATTGGACAAAAACCACATTTGAAAAACCCCTAAAATTTACTATTTAGACTCACTTTACAGGGCTTAACTTTTCATATGTTCTTCTTAATGGTCGAAACTAATAAAAACTTCCACATTTTCCAAATAAAATTTATTAAAAATCAACATAACAACCTTCATAAGTACAATAATATCATAAAAAGAGCATAAACGTTAATTATCCAAGTATTGCGACAAGACGAGTAGTCCGAAGCTTAATATCGCATAGAGACTGCCTGGAATGCTGGATAGCAGCTGATAACGTTCCTCTGCAACGATAAATTTCATTTAAAAAACAACAATTTCCAAGAAAACCCCCATTTACCGGTCATAACAGCTGATTTCTTGGGGGAAACCCAACCCAAGGACCTCTGGACGGCCATTTTCCACTTGGTGTATCTGGTATCGCGTTCTGGAAAAATCGACAATTTCACCACGACATCGTCCTTGTCTCGCTCATTTACTTACCGTCTTCGGTGGACGTGGGCAAAAAAGTATCGCTGGGCACCAACTCCCTCTCCTCCGCGTAAATGTCCCAGACGTCCACGCCCCGGGCCATACCGGCGGCCATTGCGGCCCCCAGGGCCGTCACGTCTTGGGACTGCGCCCTGATCACCGGTACGCCACTGATATCCGCCTGAAAAATTTAAATTTTTTCCTTCCTGGAAATTTTTTTTGGGGGAAGTCCTGACCTGCAGTTGCATCAATAAGTTATTGGTGGTCATCACGCCGTCCACGTGGAGTTTTTCCAACGGGATGCCGCAGTCTTTGTTCATCGCTTCTAGGATGTCTCTGGTTTGGAAACAGACCGCCTCCAGTGCGGCCCTGATTATGTGCTGTTTGGTCGAGAAGGCCGTTAAACCGCAGATTATACTGAAATGATTTGGGCAAAATCACTGTTGGAAAATCTCTGAATTTTGCAGTTGGGGTCGTTGTACAGGGTTGCACTTTTTATATGTTGTAGTCAAGGGTTGGAGCTAAGTTTTCGCTCTCTATAGATTTTTTTGTAAATATACTCGGTGGCCCAGAAAGTAGGGTCAAAAAACGGCAAAAAATTGGACCGAAACCGCTTGTCAAAGAATTCTGAAATTAATATTTGGGACCACCGTACAGGGTTGTACTTTTTATATGTTATAGTCGAGGCTTGGAGCTAACTTTTCTTTCCTTATACATTTTTTCATTAACATACACAGTGGCCCAAAAAAAAGGGTCAAAAAACGGCAAAAAATTGAAACGAAACCGCTTTTCAAAAAATTCTAAAATTAATATTTGGGACCACTGTACAGGGCTGTACTTTTTATATGTTATAGTCGAGGCTTGGAGCTAACTTTACTTTCGCTATAGATTTTTTCATAAATATACACAGTGGCCTAGAAAATAGGGTTAAAAAACAGCAAAAAATTGGACCAAAACCCCATTTGAAAAACTTCTAAAATTAATATTTGGGACCACTGTACAGGGTTGTACTTTTTATATGTTGTAGCCAAGGGTTGGAGCTAAGTTTTCTCTCTCTATAGATTTTTTTGTAAATAGACTCGGTTGTCCAGAAAATAGGGTCAAAAAACAGCAAAAAATTGGACCGAAACCGCTTTTCAAAGAATTCTGAAATTAATATTTGGGACCACCGTACAGGGTTGTACTTTTTATATGTTGTAGCCAAGGGTTGGAGCTAAGTTTTCTCTCTCTATAGATTTTTTTGTAAATAGACTCGGTCGTCCAGAAAATAGGGTCAAAAAACAGCAAAAAATTGGACCAAAACCGCTTTTCAAAAAATTCTGAAATGAATATTTGGGACCACTGTACAGGACTGTACTTTTTATATGTTTTAGTCGAGGTTTGGGCCAAACTTTTCTTTCTCTATAGTTTTTTTCATAAACATACACGGTGGCCCAGAAAATGGGGTCAAAAAACGGCAAAAAATTGAACCAAAACCGCTTTTCAAAAAATTCTAAAATTAATATTTGGGACTACTGTACAGGGCTGTACTTTTTATATGTTGTAGCCAAGGGTTGGAGCTAACTTTTCTCTCTCTATAGTTTTTTTCATAAACATACACAGTGGCTCAAAAGATAGGGTCAAAAAACAGCAAAAAATTGGACCGAAACCGCTTTTCAAAGAATTCTGAAATTAATATTTGGGACCACTGTACAGGGTTGTACTTTTTATATGTTGTAGCCAAGGGCTGGAGCTAACTTTTCTCTGCCTATAGTTTTTTTCATAAACATACACAGTGGCCCAGAAAATAGGGTCAAAAAACAGCAAAAAATTGAACCAAAACCGCTTTTCAAAAAATTCTAAAATTAATATTTGGGACCACTGTACAGGGCTGTACTTTTTATATGTTATAGTCGAGGCTCGGAGCTAACTTTTCTCTCCCTATAGGTTTTTTCATAAACATACACAGTGGCTCAAAAAATGGGGTCAAAAAACGGCAAAAAATTGAACCAAAACCGCTTTTCAAAGAATTCTGAAATTAATATTTGGGACCACTGTACAGGACTGTACTTTTTATATGTTCTAGCCAAGGGTTGGAGCTAACTTTTCTCTCTCTATAGTTTTTTCCATAAACATACACAGTGGCTCAAAAAATGGGATCAAAAAACGGCAAAAAATTGAACCAAAACCGCTTTTCAAAAAATTCTGAAATGAATATTTGGGACCACTGTACAGGGCTGTACTTTTTATATGTTATAGTCGAGGCTTGGAGCTAACTTTTCTTTCCCTATAGATTTTTTCATAAACATACACAGTGGCCCAGAAAATGGGGTCAAAAAACAGCAAAAAAATTAACCAAAATCGCTTTTTAAAAAACCCCTAAAATTCTTATTTAGACTCACTGTATAAGGCTGTAGTTTTTGTATTTTGTATTAAAGGCTTGGAGTTACATGTGCTTATAGCTCTATTCTTTTCCTATCCATTGATGGTACTACCAATTTTTTACCTCCAAAGCTCCAGAACTTACAGGACTTCTACTGACACACTTTTTACTTAAACAATTCTTTCCCACATCAAAATATTACTTTATTTTGAAAACTAATTACTGCTTAACGAAACGCGTTACAAAAAAAATAATTACACGTACTTATAGCTCTATCCTTTTCCTATACGTTGATGGTACTACCGATTTTGTACCTCAAAACATCCAGAAATTACAAGACTTAGTGGTACACCTTTCAAAAACTTCTGTCAGCGAAAAATTGAAGCAAAACCACTTTTCAAAAATGTCTAAAATTAATAGTTGGAACCACTGTACAGGGTTGTACTTTTGATATGTTGTAGTCAATATTTGAATCTAACTTTTGACTCCCTATAATTTTTTTCATAAACCTACATGGTGGCCCAAAAAACAGGCTAAAAAAAAAGGACCCAAAACCCCTAAAATCGCCAAGTTTGCCTCCATAAATTCCCTCTAAAAAACAAATTCTTACCCCCTGGCATCTTTCCTCCAATAAGGAGCGTAGAGACCCTTAAAGGCGGGCACAAAATAAACGTCTCCGGTGCTAAAAACCTCCTTGGCCAACGATTCGGTTTCCTTGCTAATATCCTTCATGAATCCCATGTTGTCCCGGAGCCATTTCATCGCTGCGCCCGCTATGGCCACGCTCCCTATTAAAAACATTGAAAAAAAAATTTACAGGGTGGAAAACCCGATTTTCTCACCCTCCAAAGCGTAAATCGGAGCCTGATCGCCCAACTTGTAGGCCACAGTCGTTACTAAACCGTGGGACGATTGCACCCTCTAAAAATTGTATTTTTTAAGGTTAATTTATCCTTGAATATTCCAGAAGGATTCTTACGTTATTTCCCGTATTATATAGCAAAAAACAGCCGCTACGATATGTGTTTTTCGCCATCCCCTCCTTGAAACAGCTCTGCCCCAGAAGGGCCGATTGTTGGTTCCCTAATATCTGTACAGAGGGCGCTAATAAGAGCTTTTTGACGTTCACTCCAAAAAATATATTTAAAAATCTAGATAGGCGGAGTCCTGAGGATGGATTTGATGTATGAAACGTCTTGATAGCACGAAAATCCTTTCGGTTACACGACTTTTACCCAAACCAAGTTTGATTGCAAATTTTCGCATCCACTTTCAACTTGTTTTGAGGATAACTCAAAAACTCTTTGAGGAATTTCAAGGGGGGTTTTACTCAAAGTTGAGGAATTCTTTCGCAAACATTTTGATATGCAAACGACTTCTGTGCCTCAAATAGTTTTTGAGTTACAAGCATTTATGTAAACCGGGGTCGATAATCAAGAGGGATTTGAAAAATTTCTCAACTTCTTTTGAGGAGAACTTAAAGACCTTTTGAGGAATTTCAAGGGGGTTTTCACTCAAAGTTGAGGAATTTTTTAGCAAACATTTTGATATGCAAACGACTTTTGTGCCTCAAATACTTTTTGAGTTACAAGCATTTTTATCAAGCAGGGTCAATAGCCAAGAGGGATTTGAGAAATTTCTCAATTTTCCAAATTTGACCAGTTCTTGGACCTTGCATTGCAAAAGTGCTTGTAACTCAAAAACTATTTGAGGCACAAAAGTCGTTTGCATATCAAAATGTTTGCAAAAGAATTCCTCAACTTTGAGTGCCACACTCCTTGAAATTCCTCAAAGGGTTTTTGAGTCCTCCTCAAAAGAACTTGAAAGTGGATGTGAAAATTTATCATTTAACATGGTTTGGGTAAAACTTGTGTAGCTTAAAGAGTTTGTGCGGTATCAGGACGTTTCTTATATCAAATTAATCCTCAGGAATCCCGCTACATGCACGTAAAAGAATTATCTAAATATTCTAAGTAGCTGTCGAGTTATGCTCAAAAACGTTAGACTATGATCTTACCCCAGAAATTGTAACCCCTTTCAAAGGCCACATGTCCCCAATAGCCCCGTAAATCTCTGAACTGCTCCTGATTTCCGGTAAAATGTTCACGGGTATTTTAAAGGTGCTGAGCAACTGTGCGTCCCAATAAAGGGTCTCAATGTTCATTAAAAAGGTGCGAGAAGCATTGGTTACATCAGTTAAATGTTTCCCTCCCTTGGGCCCTCCGGTCAAGTTCTAAAATGTCTCCGAATTATTAAAATTTTTACTGTTGGAACTGTAAGTAGGGTTCTCACCCATAGTAACCATGTATCTACGGTACCGAAAAGGCACTTTTTCTCTTTTATGGCCTTTTTTACTGCGGGTACATGGTGCATCAGCCATTTTAGCTTAAAAGCGCTGAAATATGGGGAAATCGGGAGGCCACAGACTGGCTTGAAATGGTTCTTGTTGTTTTCAGGGATTTTCGCCAGGATTATGTCTACCGTGGAGTCTGTTCTGATGTCATTCCACACTGAATCCTTGATAAGGTTAATTACTGCCTAGGAACTTTTAAAGTTACTTACCAAGAGCATTATATAGAGGTTTCCCAGTGGTTTTGTCCCATACTATAGTGGTCTCCCTCTGGTTGGTTATACCGATGGTTATAATGTTATTTGCTAAGAAGGTTTTTTAAAAATAGGGCTTCTCGGAGAGAGGGTTTCTTACCTTTAACAGGTCCTAAACCAGCGACAACCTTTTCCATGCAAATCTTTACTGCCTCAAGGATCTTTAGAGGATCCTGCTCAGACCAACCCTCCTTAGGGGTAATTGGCTCCAGATCTATGGCATGTTCGGCCAGTTCTTTTATGTGCTGACTAACAAAGACCCCGAATTTTACGGTCCTAGTGCTGGCATCGATTACACCCACTAGGGGTCTCTGCTGCTGCTGCTGCTCGTTCTCCGACATTACGCTACCACTACTATTAATTATTATTATAAACAAATTAATTAAAAATAAAAATAGTACACACCCAATTGGTGTCTGATAAACTATGACCCCCCCCAATAACGCTTATCTAGGAGCAGCATTATCACCTGTACAGTACGGCTAATTATAAAGTTTTTTTCGTCATTCGTCATAGCCAAGTGATATTTTAAGTTCGAGACCTTGACTTAAAAAAAAACATATTATATATTTGATTTTTTTATTATTTATTCAAAAATTTGAAAAATTTTGACGTGTGACATGTAAACAAAAACATAACCTCGAAAAATTTGCGAATGACAGTTCTTAGATATAAGCTAACCTCAAAATGGCATATGACTGTCATGGAGGGAACTTGTCTTGTGACAAGTTTTGAGCAACAAATTGAATAATTTGACTATTTTTTATTTCAGGGTGATTAAAATTATTATGCAATGAAGGAATAAATCATAGTGAGTTGAAATGACCCTTGCAAACTACATGACAGATTAACCTAACCTCGAAAAAGTGCGAGTGACTTGCCCCCAAACCTAACCTCAAAAATAAAGAATTGGCGGGTGCGAAGCGAGTGAGACGTTTATAGTGCGTGCGTTCCTGCGTTAGTGCGTTAGGTAAGTGTATTAAATAAACGATAAACAAAAATTATTATTGCATATTCATTTATTTATTGATATAACTATAAATCACTATATAACTAACTTATATATGGCAGTTACTGTACAAACAATAAATCATTATCCGTGTCCGTCGTCCTTATTATACTGGCATTAAAGCTATAACTATCAGGCACATAAGCATTTTTGGTCAGGGGGGCGGCTGTTTTATCCGGGGTACTTCCTCACTTCCTGTACTGGTATCCGCCGCCGCTGGGGTACTGGTACCCCCCGACGCTCACTTGCTGATAACTGATCTTCGGTTTGTACCCCTCGGTATCGGCGGTATACTCGACAGTTTGCAGTCTACCGTCGGGCAAAAGTACGTAGTACTTCCCTTGGGCCACGTCCCCTTTCCTCTGCTCCTTATGCCCGAAATCGTTGCCGGATTGCTCGTCTTTCACTTGATATTCGAACTCGTAATTGGCAGGTTCCTAAGGGATCACTCCATTATAACCTAAAACGGTTCATTCAAAAGCGATTTCTTACCGAACGTTCCTCGTAACCCCTGCTAGGGTCGTAGGAGGCTCCGTAGCTGGTGCTGGGCGGCAAGTATTGCTTGGTGGGTCTCACTGATGGTACCCCATAAGACGTCGAGGGCGGCAAGTATTTGGGAGCGGGGGCGGCAACAGTAGGGGGAAGATATTGGTTCTGGGGCGGCAAGTATTGTCTTTGGGGCGGCAAGTACTGGTTCTGGGGTGGCAGATATTGATTTTGAGGCGGCAGGTATTGGTTTTGGGGCGGGAGGTACTGAGAGGGAGGTCCCAGGTCCGCTAGGGCGAGCGAGATGGTCGTCAAGAAAATTGCGGAGATCTGGAAATGGGTAAAGTTTGAGTCAGAAAATTAAAGGGTTTTAAGATGTAGTAACTTATTAATTAAATTAATATACGTTTTCCTACCTTCATGATGGGTTGCACGAACAGTTGATCACCAAAAGAATATGTAAGAGATGATGGTACAGGATGATCTGATTACCGTAGCTCACCACCGCAGCTTTTATACCGTAAAGGTGTAGTGGGTGGGCGCGAGCGAAGAATCACTTTCATACCCACGAAACCCCCGTAGATCTTCCCGCAATGGTCGTCGTAATTTATGGCGAATAAGGTTGATTGATGGCACGCGTCTCTCGATCTAGATTCTCTTTAATTTTTTCTGTTCTTTGTCTTAATTGGGCTTTTTTCACCTCGACGTGTGTGTGTTAGATTACGTCGGTTGCGTCATTCGACTGGGTTCGGCTTCTAAATCGCTCTAAAGAGAAGATGATATTTAATTTTTTTATAAACGACAGATTTCGGTTCTGGATAAAACCTTCCAATAATGGAATAATTCCAGTCATCACCTACGTCACGAAAACACTGGTTTACAACAAATTCGAACTATACCAACGTCTTCATCGTGTCACCTAGATTACGAAAATACAGGGTTATAACGAGATTCGATCAGAAATAAGGGAATGAGAGCACTTTGAAAATTCGAAAATTGTCACTTTCTGACCCCGTTTTTGAGCCCAAAAATGGGCCTCAAAAATGCGAGATCTCAGCTAATATGAGACCTACGACCTTGTGGATGGTCTCGTTGGATTCGGAAAGACGAAACTAAGAGAAAACCGTTGGAATTTTCCAGATAGTGCCCATAGAAGCCGAGATATCGACCTCCAAAGTTTGGGATTTTTCATTTTTCGGGTATACCCCCCCGTATCGAATTTTTCACCAAAAATTGAATTTTTTCGAATTCGAACTAACTATACCATCGACTTGTTTACATCACCTAGATTACGAAAACACCGGGTTATAACAGGATTCGATCAGAAATAAGGGAATGAGAGCACTTTGAAAATTCGAAAATTGTCACTTTCTGACCCCGTTTTTGAGCCCAAAAATGGGCCTCAAAAATGCGAGATCTCAGCTAATATGAGACCTACGACCTTGTGGATGGTCTCGTTGGATTCGGAAAGACGAAACTAAGAGAAAACCGTTGGAATTTTCCAGATAGTGCCCATAGAAGCCGAGATATCGACCTCCAAAGTTTGGGATTTTTCATTTTTCGGGTATACCCCCCCGTATCGAATTTTTCACCAAAAATTGAATTTTTTCGAATTCGAACTAACTGTACCATCGACTTGTTTACATCACCTAGATTACGAAAACACCGGGTTATAACAGGATTCGATCAGAAATAAGGGAATGAGAGCACTTTGAAAATTCGAAAATTGTCACTTTCTGACCCCGTTTTTGAGCCCAAAAATGGGCCTCAAATATGCGAGATCTCAGCTAATATGAGACCTACGACCTTGTGGATGGTCTCGTTGGATTCGGAAAGACGAAACTAAGAGAAAACCGTTGGAATTTTCCAGATAGTGCCCATAGAAGCCGAGATATCGACCTCCAAAGTTTGGGATTTTTCATTTTTCGGGTATACCCCCCCGTATCGAATTTTTCACCAAAAATTGAATTTTTTCGAATTCGAACTAACTGTACCATCGACTTGTTTACATCACCTAGATTACGAAAACACGGGGTTATAACAGGATTCGATCAGAAATAAGGGAATGAGAGCACTTTGAAAATTCGAAAATTGTCACTTTCTGACCCCGTTTTTGAGCCCAAAAATGGGCCTCAAAAATGCGAGATCTCAGCTAATATGAGACCTACGACCTTGTGGATGGTCTCGTTGGATTCGGAAAGACGAAACTAAGAGAAAACCGTTGGAATTTTCCAGATAGTGCCCATAGAAGCCGAGATATCGACCTCCAAAGTTTGGGATTTTTCATTTTTCGGGTATACCCCCCCGTATCGAATTTTTCACCAAAAATTGAATTTTTTCGAATTCGAACTAACTGTACCATCGACTTGTTTACATCACCTAGATTACGAAAACACCGGGTTATAACAGGATTCGATCAGAAATAAGGGAATGAGAGCACTTTGAAAATTCGAAAATTGTCACTTTCTGACCCCGTTTTTGAGCCCAAAAATGGGCCTCAAAAATGCGAGATCTCAGCTAATATGAGACCTACGACCTTGTGGATAGTCTCGTTGGATTCAGAAGGCCGAAACTAAGAGAAAACCGTTGGAATTTTCCAGATAGTGCCCATAGAAGCCGAGATATCGACCGCCAAAGTTTGGGATTTTTCATTTTTCGGGTATACCCCCCCGTATCGAATTTTTCACCAAAAATTGAATTTTTTCGAATTCGAACTAACTGTACCATCGACTTGTTTACATCACCTAGATTACGAAAACACCGGGTTATAAGAGGATTCGATCAGAAATAAGGGAATGAGAGCACTTTGAAAATTCGAAAATTGTCGCTTTCTGACCCCGTTTTTGAGCCCAAAAATGGGCCTCAAAAATGCGAGATCTCAGCTAATATGAGACCTACGACCTGGTGGATGGTCTCGTTGGATTCGGAAAGGCGAAACTAAGAGAAAACCGTTGGAATTTTCCAGATAGTGCCCATAGAAGCCGAGATATCGACCTCCAAAGTTTGGGATTTTTCATTTTTCGGGTATACCCCCCCGTATCGAATTTTTCACCAAAAATTGAATTTTTTCGAATTCGAACTAACTATACCATCGACTTGTTTACATCACCTAGATTACGAAAACACCGGGTTATAACAGGATTCGATCAGAAATAAGGGAATGAGAGCACTTTGAAAATTCGGAAATTGTCACTTTCTGACCCCGTTTTTGAGCCCAAAAATGGGCCTCAAAAATGCGAGATCTCAGCTAATATGAGACCTACGACCTTGTGGATGGTCTCGTTGGATTCAGAATAACAAAACTAAGAGAAAACCGTTGGAATTTTCCAGATAGTGCCCATAGAAGCCGAGATATCGACCTCCAAAGTTTGGGATTTTTCATTTTTCGGGTATACCCCCCCGTATCGAATTTTTCACCAAAAATTGAATTTTTTCGAATTCGAACTAACTATACCATCGACTTGTTTACATCACCTAGATTACGAAAACACCGGGTTATAACAGGATTCGATCAGAAATAAGGGAATGAGAGCACTTTGAAAATTCGAAAATTGTCACTTTCTGACCCCGTTTTTGAGCCCAAAAATGGGCCTCAAAAATGCGAGATCTCAGCTAATATGAGACCTACGACCTTGTGGATGGTCTCGTTGGATTCAGAATTTCAAAACTAAGAGAAAACCGTTGGAATTTTCCAGATAGTGCCCATAGAAGCCGAGATATCGACCTCCAAAGTTTGGGATTTTTCATTTTTCGGGTATACCCCCCCGTATCGAATTTTTCACCAAAAATTGAATTTTTTCGAATTCGAACTAACTATACCATCGACTTGTTTACATCACCTAGATTACGAAAACACCGGGTTATAACAGGATTCGATCAGAAATAAGGGAATGAGAGCACTTTGAAAATTCGAAAATTGTCACTTTCTGACCCCGTTTTTGAGCCCAAAAATGGGCCTCAAAAATGCGAGATCTCAGCTAATATGAGACCTACGACCTTGTGGATGGTCTCGTTGGATTCGGAAAGACGAAACTAAGAGAAAACCGTTGGAATTTTCCAGATAGTGCCCATAGAAGCCGAGATATCGACCTCCAAAGTTTGGTATTTTTCATTTTTAGGGTATACCCCCCCGTATCGAATTTTTCACCAAAAATTGAATTTTTTCGAATTCGAACTAACTATACCATCGACTTGTTTACATCACCTAGATTACGAAAACACCGGGTTATAACAGGATTCGATCAGAAATAAGGGAATGAGAGCACTTTGAAAATTCGAAAATTGTCACTTTCTGACCCCGTTTTTGAGCCCAAAAATGGGCCTCAAAAATGCGAGTTCTCAGCTAATATGAGACCTACGACCTTGTGGATGGTCTCGTTGGATTCAGAATTTCAAAACTAAGAGAAAACCGTTGGAATTTTCCAGATAGTGCCCATAGAAGCCGAGATATCGACCTCCAAAGTTTGGGATTTTTCATTTTTCGGGTATACCCCCCCGTATCGAATTTTTCACCAAAAATTGAATTTTTTCGAATTCGAACTAACTATACCATCGACTTGTTTACATCACCTAGATTACGAAAACACCGGGTTATAACAGGATTCGATCAGAAATAAGGGAATGAGAGCACTTTGAAAATTCGAAAATTGTCACTTTCTGACCCCGTTTTTGAGCCCAAAAATGGGCCTCAAAAATGCGAGTTCTCAGCTAATATGAGACCTACGACCTTGTGGATGGTCTCGTTGGATTCAGAATTTCAAAACTAAGAGAAAACCGTTGGAATTTTCCAGATAGTGCCCATAGAAGCCGAGATATCGACCTCCAAAGTTTGGGATTTTTCATTTTTAGGGTATACCCCCCCGTATCGAATTTTTCACCAAAAATTGAATTTTTTCGAATTCGAACTAACTATACCATCGACTTGTTTACATCACCTAGATTACGAAAACACCGGGTTATAACAGGATTCGATCAGAAATAAGGGAATGAGAGCACTTTGAAAATTCGAAAATTGTCACTTTCTGACCCCGTTTTTGAGCCCAAAAATGGGCCTCAAAAATGCGAGTTCTCAGCTAATATGAGACCTACGACCTTGTGGATGGTCTCGTTGGATTCAGAATTTCAAAACTAAGAGAAAACCGTTGGAATTTTCCAGATAGTGCCCATAGAAGCCGAGATATCGACCTCCAAAGTTTGGGATTTTTCATTTTTCGGGTATACCCCCCCGTATCGAATTTTTCACCAAAAATTGAATTTTTTCGAATTCGAACTAACTATACCATCGACTTGTTTACATCACCTAGATTACGAAAACACCGGGTTATAACAGGATTCGATCAGAAATAAGGGAATGAGAGCACTTTGAAAATTCGGAAATTGTCACTTTTTGACCCCGTTTTTGAGCCCAAAAATGGGCATAAAAAATGCGAGATCTCAGCAAATATGAGACCTACGACTTTGTGGATGGTCTCGTTGGATTCAGAATAACCAAACTAAGAGAAAACCGTTGGAATTTTCCAGATAGTGCCCATAGAAGCCGAGATATCGACCTCCAAAGTTTGGGATTTTTCATTTTTCGGGTATACCCCCCCGTATCGAATTTTTCACCAAAAATTGAATTTTTTCGAATTCGAACTAACTATACCATCGACATGTTTACATCACCTAGATTACGAAAACACCGGGTTATAACAGGATTCGATCAGAAATAAGGGAATGAGAGCACTTTGAAAATTCGAAAATTGTCACTTTTTGACCCCGTTTTTGAGCCCAAAAATGGGCATCAAAAATGCGAGATCTCAGCAAATATGAGACCTACGACTTTGTGGATGGTCTCGTTGGATTCAGAATAACCAAACTAAGAGAAAACCGTTGGAATTTTCCAGATAGTGCCCATAGAAGCCGAGATATCGACCTCCAAAGTTTGGGATTTTTCATTTTTCGGGTATACCCCCCCGTATCGAATTTTTCACCAAAAATTGAATTTTTTCGAATTCGAACTAACTATACCATCGACTTGTTTACATCACCTAGATTACGAAAACACCGGGTTATAACAGGATTCGATCAGAAATAAGGGAATGAGAGCACTTTGAAAATTCGAAAATTGTCACTTTCTGACCCCGTTTTTGAGCCCAAAAATGGGCCTCAAAAATGCGAGATCTCAGCTAATATGAGACCTACGACCTTGTGGATGGTCTCGTTGGATTCAGAATTTCAAAACTAAGAGAAAACCGTTGGAATTTTCCAGATAGTGCCCATAGAAGCCGAGATATCGACCTCCAAAGTTTGGGATTTTTCATTTTTCGGGTATACCCCCCCGTATCGAATTTTTCACCAAAAATTGAATTTTTTCGAATTCGAACTAACTATACCATCGACTTGTTTACATCACCTAGATTACGAAAACACCGGGTTATAACAGGATTCGATCAGAAATAAGGGAATGAGAGCACTTTGAAAATTCGGAAATTGTCACTTTTTGACCCCGTTTTTGAGCCCAAAAATGGGCATCAAAAATGCGAGATCTCAGCAAATATGAGACCTACGACTTTGTGGATGGTCTCGTTGGATTCAGAATAACCAAACTAAGAGAAAACCGTTGGAATTTTCCAGATAGTGCCCATAGAAGCCGAGATATCGACCTCCAAAGTTTGGGATTTTTCATTTTTAGGGTATACCCCCCCGTATCGAATTTTTCACCAAAAATTGAATTTTTTCGAATTCGAACTAACTATACCATCGACTTATTTACATCACCTAGATTACGAAAACACCGGGTTATAACAGGATTCGATCAGAAATAAAGGAATGAGAGCACTTTGAAAATTCGAAAATTGTCACTTTCTGACCCCGTTTTTGAGCCCAAAAATGGGCCTCAAAAATGCGAGATCTCAGCTAATATGAGACCTACGACCTTGTGGATGGTCTCGTTGGATTCGGAAAGACGAAACTAAGAGAAAACCGTTGGAATTTTCCAGATAGTGCCCATAGAAGCCGAGATATCGACCTCCAAAGTTTGGGATTTTTCATTTTTCGGGTATACCCCCCCGTATCGAATTTTTCACCAAAAATTGAATTTTTTCGAATTCGAACTAACTATACCATCGACTTGTTTACATCACCTAGATTACGAAAACACCGGGTTATAACAGGATTCGATCAGAAATAAGGGAATGAGAGCACTTTGAAAATTCGAAAATTGTCACTTTCTGACCCCGTTTTTGAGCCCAAAAATGGGCCTCAAAAATGCGAGATCTCAGCTAATATGAGACCTACGACCTTGTGGATGGTCTCGTTGGATTCAGAATTTCAAAACTAAGAGAAAACCGTTGGAATTTTCCAGATAGTGCCCATAGAAGCCGAGATATCGACCTCCAAAGTTTGGGATTTTTCATTTTTCGGGTATACCCCCCCGTATCGAATTTTTCACCAAAAATTGAATTTTTTCGAATTCGAACTAACTATACCATCGACTTGTTTACATCACCTAGATTACGAAAACACCGGGTTATAACAGGATTCGATCAGAAATAAGGGAATGACAGCACTTTGAAAATTCGGAAATTGTCACTTTTTGACCCCGTTTTTGAGCCCAAAAATGGGCATCAAAAATGCGAGATCTCAGCTAATATGAGACCAACGACTTTGTGGATGGTCTCGTTGGATTCAGAATAACCAAACTAAGAGAAAACCGTTGGAATTTTCCAGATAGTGCCCATAGAAGCCGAGATATCGACCTCCAAAGTTTGGGATTTTTCATTTTTAGGGTATACCCCCCCGTATCGAATTTTTCACCAAAAATTGAATTTTTTCGAATTCGAACTAACTATACCATCGACTTGTTTACATCACCTAGATTACGAAAACACCGGGTTATAACAGGATTCGATCAGAAATAAGGGAATGAGAGCACTTTGAAAATTCGAAAATTGTCACTTTCTGACCCCGTTTTTGAGCCCAAAAATGGGCCTCAAAAATGCGAGATCTCAGCTAATATGAGACCTACGACCTTGTGGATGGTCTCGTTGGATTCAAAATAACAAAACTAAGAGAAAACCGTTGGAATTTTCCAGATAGTGCCCATAGAAGCCGAGATATCGACCTCCAAAGTTTGGGATTTTTCATTTTTCGGGTATACCCCCCCGTATCGAATTTTTCACCAAAAATTGAATTTTTTCGAATTCGAACTAACTATACCATCGACTTGTTTACATCACCTAGATTACGAAAACACCGGGTTATAACAGGATTCGATCAGAAATAAGGGAATGAGAGCACTTTGAAAATTCGAAAATTGTCACTTTCTGACCCCGTTTTTGAGCCCAAAAATGGGCCTCAAAAATGCGAGATCTCAGCTAATATGAGACCTACGACCTTGTGGATGGTCTCGTTGGATTCAGAATAACAAAACTAAGAGAAAACCGTTGGAATTTTCCAGATAGTGCCCATAGAAGCCGAGATATCGACCTCCAAAGTTTGGGATTTTTCATTTTTCGGGTATACCCCCCCGTATCGAATTTTTCACCAAAAATTGAATTTTTTCGAATTCGAACTAACTATACCATCGACTTGTTTACATCACCTAGATTACGAAAACACCGGGTTATAACAGGATTCGATCAGAAATAAGGGAATGAGAGCACTTTGAAAATTCGGAAATTGTCACTTTTTGACCCCGTTTTTGAGCCCAAAAATGGGCATCAAAAATGCGAGATCTCAGCTAATATGAGACCTACGACTTTGTGGATGGTCTCGTTGGATTCAGAATAACCAAACTAAGAGAAAACCGTTGGAATTTTCCAGATAGTGCCCATAGAAGCCGAGATATCGACCTCCAAAGTTTGGGATTTTTCATTTTTAGGGTATACCCCCCCGTATCGAATTTTTCACCAAAAATTGAATTTTTTCGAATTCGAACTAACTATACCATCGACTTGTTTACATCACCTAGATTACGAAAACACCGGGTTATAACAGGATTCGATCAGAAATAAGATAATGAGAGCACTTTGAAAATTCGAAAATTGTCACTTTCTGACCCCGTTTTTGAGCCCAAAAATGGGCCTCAAAAATGCGAGATCTCAGCTAATATGAGACCTACGACCTTGTGGATGGTCTCGTTGGATTCGGAAAGACGAAACTAAGAGAAAACCGTTGGAATTTTCCAGATAGTGCCCATAGAAGCCGAGATATCGACCTCCAAAGTTTGGGATTTTTCATTTTTCGGGTATACCCCCCCGTATCGAATTTTTCACCAAAAATTGAATTTTTTCGAATTCGAACTAACTATACCATCGACTTGTTTACATCACCTAGATTACGAAAACACCGGGTTATAACAGGATTCGATCAGAAATAAGGGAATGACAGCACTTTGAAAATTCGGAAATTGTCACTTTTTGACCCCGTTTTTGAGTCCAAAAATGGGCATCAAAAATGCGAGATCTCAGCTAATATGAGACCAACGACTTTGTGGATGGTCTCGTTGGATTCAGAATAACCAAACTAAGAGAAAACCGTTGGAATTTTCCAGATAGTGCCCATAGAAGCCGAGATATCGACCTCCAAAGTTTGGGATTTTTCATTTTTAGGGTATACCCCCCCGTATCGAATTTTTCACCAAAAATTGAATTTTTTCGAATTCGAACTAACTATACCATCGACTTGTTTACATCACCTAGATTACGAAAACACCGGGTTATAACAGGATTCGATCAGAAATAAGGGAATGAGAGCACTTTGAAAATTCGAAAATTGTCACTTTCTGACCCCGTTTTTGAGCCCAAAAATGGGCCTCAAAAATGCGAGATCTCAGCTAATATGAGACCTACGACCTTGTGGATGGTCTCGTTGGATTCAGAATTTCAAAACTAAGAGAAAACCGTTGGAATTTTCCAGATAGTGCCCATAGAAGCCGAGATATCGACCTCCAAAGTTTGGGATTTTTCATTTTTCGGGTATACCCCCCCGTATCGAATTTTTCACCAAAAATTGAATTTTTTCGAATTCGAACTAACTATACCATCGACATGTTTACATCACCTAGATTACGAAAACACCGGGTTATAACAGGATTCGATCAGAAATAAGGGAATGAGAGCACTTTGAAAATTCGAAAATTGTCACTTTCTGACCTCGTTTTTGAGCCCAAAAATGGGCATCAAAAATGCGAGATCTCAGCTAATATGAGACCTACGACCTTGTGGATGGTCTCGTTGGATTCGGAAAAACGAAACTAAGAGAAAACCGTTGGAATTTTCCAGATAGTGCCCATAGAAGCCGAGATATCGACCTCCAAAGTTTGGGATTTTTCATTTTTCGGGTATACCCCCCCGTATCGAATTTTTCACCAAAAATTGAATTTTTTCGAATTCGAACTAACTATACCATCGACTTGTTTACATCACCTAGATTACGAAAACACCGGGTTATAACAGGATTCGATCAGAAATAAGGGAATGAGAGCACTTTGAAAATTCGAAAATTGTCACTTTCTGACCCCGTTTTTGAGCCCAAAAATGGGCCTCAAAAATGCGAGATCTCAGCTAATATGAGACCTACGACCTTGTGGATGGTCTCGTTGGATTCAGACTAACAAAACAAAGAGAAAACCGTTGGAATTTTCCAGATAGTGCCCATAGAAGCCGAGATCTCGACCTCCAAAGTTTGGGATTTTTCATTTTTCGGGTATACCCCCCCGTATCGAATTTTTCACCAAAAATTGAATTTTTTCGAATTCGAACTAACTATACCAACGTCTTCATCGTGTTACCTAGATGTCGGAAACACCGGGTTATAACGGGATTCGATCAGAAATAAGGGAATGAGAGCACTCTGAAAATTCGGAAATTGTCACTTTCTGACCTCGTTTTTGAGCCCAAAAATGGGCTTCAAAAATGCGAGATCTCAGCTAATATGAGACCTACGACCTTGCGGATGGTCTCATTGGATTCGGAAAGACGAAAGTAAGAGAAAACCGTTGGAATTTTCCAGATAGTGCCCATAGAAGCCGAGATATCGACCTCCAAAGTTTGGGATTTTTCATTTTTCGGGTATACCCCCCCGTATCGAATTTTTCACCAAAAATTGAATTTTTTCGAATTCGAACTAACTATACCATCGACTTGTTTACATCACCTAGATTACGAAAACACCGGGTTATAACAGGATTCGATCAGAAATAAGGGAATGAGAGCACTTTGAAAATTCGAAAATTGTCACTTTCTGACCCCGTTTTTGAGCCCGAAAATGGGCATCAAAAATGCGAGATCTCAGCTAATATGAGACCTACGACCTTGTGGATGGTCTCGTTGGATTCGGAAAAACGAAACTAAGAGAAAACCGTTGGAATTTTCCAGATAGTGCCCATAGAAGCCGAGATATCGACCTCCAAAGTTTGGGATTTTTCATTTTTCGGGTATACCCCCCCGTATCGAATTTTTCACCAAAAATTGAATTTTTTCGAATTCGAACTAACTGTACCATCGACTTGTTTACATCACCTAGATTACGAAAACACCGGGTTATAACAGGATTCGATCGGAAATAAGGGAATGAGAGCACTTTGAAAATTCGAAAATTGTCACTTTTTGACCCCGTTTTTGAGCCCAAAAATGGGCCTCAAAAATGCGAGATCTCAGCTAATATGAGACCTACGAACTTGTGGATGGTCTCGTTGGATTCGGAAAGACGAAACTAAGAGAAAACCGTTGGAATTTTCCAGATAGTGCCCATAGAAGCCGAGATATCGACCTTCAAAATCTCATTTTGTAGGACAAGAATATTGTGTTTAAATTAGGGTGCTCCCTGTATCCTATCTCTTACCAGATTAACCACTTTGGGATGTTAACTTGAGTATAAGGGAGTTAAAGGGAAGTCCAACAACAGACTCCCAGAAATGCCCAGTTTTTTGCTTTGATTTAAATCTTGACTTCCGAGCGACCGAGAAGACAAAATTTACAGACAAAACAACAAACGAACGAAAACAAAAGAGGAAATGACATTTAAATTTAAAACCCTCGACAATATCTCCGGTGAAAATCTCCCCCGCGATATCCGGGCAATATCTCCGGTTCTGTCGGTATTCAATTTTCCCCAGGAAGTCCCTCCTCACCCCTCGCCCTCTCCGATAGCCATCTTTTAATTAGTTATGCGTACGAGGTACCGGGTACCCTCGAAAAGTACCAACAAGTATGCATAATTCGCCCATATAAGATAAGATCTATCCTGATGGTTTACATAATCAAGACAACGCGATTTTTCTCTTGAGATTGTAATGTCGCACGTGTAATTATTGAAATAAGCATGAAATAGTCATCGTATATTATTGTGGGTGGTGGAAATGGAACAAATGGTGTTTTTTTTCTCTTCTTGTCGTTTTGAATAACGAAGGTCAAAACGGTTATTTCGAAGGCGGAATTTAAAGTAGACGTTTCTAATAAGGTGGTACTATTAATCGGAGAGTTCTTAATATATTTAAAAGTGTCTTATGACAGCTTAAAGTGTATTAAATACCTCGTGGGAAGCTGTTTATTTCATGGCTGTAGCTGTCACTTAGCTGCAATAAATGCAGTTTCACTTACAGGACTCTTTGGATAAGAACTATTGGGACTATCTACATGAATCTTATTAAATCCCTTATAAGAGGCTATTTATTTCATTATAGCTGTAATCCAATGATCTCTTAAGCAATTCGAAAATATAACGGTGTGGGCGTTAATTGCGTCTTATAATCTGCCCCGATTAAAAAATTAGATAGTACCATTTTAATTATTAGACAATGTATTTTCGGTAAAGTGAAAGTGCATCCTCGGCGTTTTTCCTTAATAACTCTCGACCCCGTTGAACTCTTATCACTTTTAAGGAATAAACTGCCAAAGCCATAAACGAAGATTCAATTTTCCGTTGCACTTGACCCAGTTGCGCTCGTTAATTAGTCTTAAGATTAATAAACTGTTTTTTTTTAAATCGATTAAACCTTCATGGCCTCCATGTTCGTCGGTTAAACTGTAACAAAGCATAATTATGCAGATGGCATTATAAAAATTCCGATTTAAATTGGAGTAATGGAACGCGTGCATATATTCGGTTTCCTAATGACCCGAGTGGTATTTCCAGTTTAAGTAAAAATCATGGATCCATTGTGCGACCGCGGGTAGTTTGAATAGAACGTTTATTGCGCCTTTTTGCGATTCGTTACGGTTTTGGCGTTAATGATGTTGCACCGATGCCAATGGATAATACACACTGATGATGATGATGACAGAAATGGTGAAGAAACTTCAAGATTCGTTTGTTTCTTATTGTCTAAATGACCTTCAAAGTTGAAGTTGGATTGAAGGGTTTTTATTAGGCGACAGGGGAAAGTTGAGGCTCCCTTATTAGCAATTTTCATGAAAATCGATTGATTGGAACAAATGCTACGGGGGATGGAAAATTTGCATTAAAAAAATATGGACATAAAAATTATTTTTTTCTTACAGGCACTCCTGTACTAAAAATCCCAATTTCTCGACTCCTATTGTAGGGATTTCACTGTTTTTTTCAAAAGAGCCTAAAAAAGCCTCCAAAGAACCCCAAGAACCATTAATTGCTTCATTTTGACTAATAGGGACCGACATATTTACTGTTTCATCCAGTGAAAAATGATTTGTTTCTTACAGGCACTCCTGTACTAAAAATTCCAATTTCTCGACTCCTATTGTAGGGATTTTACTGTTTTTTTCAAAAGAGCCTAAAAAGCCTCCAAAGAACCCCAAGAGCCAATAATTGCTTAATTTTGACCAGTAGGGACCGATATATTTGCTGTTCCATGCAGTGATAAATGATTTGTTTCTTACAGGCACTCCTGTACTAAAAATTCCAATTTCTCGACTCCTATTGTAGGGATTTTACTGTTTTTTTCAAAAGAGCCTAAAAAAGCCTCCAAAGAACCCCAAGAGCCAATATTTGCTTTATTTTGACTAATAGGGACCGATATATTTGCTGTTCCATTCAGTGATAAATGAGTTGTTTCTTACAGGCACTCCTGTACTAAAAATTCCAATTTCTCGACTCCTATTGTAGGGATTTTACTGTTTTTTTCAAAAGAGCCTAAAAAGCCTCCAAAGAACCCCAAGAGCCAATAAATGCTTTATTTTGACTAATAGGGACCGATATATTTACTGTTTCATCCAGTGATAAATGATTTGTTTCTTACAGGCACTCCTGTACTAAAAATTCCAATTTCTCGACTCCTATTGTAGGGATTTCACTTTTTTTTTCAGAAGAGCCTAAAAAAGCCTCCAAAGAACCCCAAAAGCCAATAATTGCTTCATTTTGACCAGTAGAGACCGATATATTTGCTGTTCCATCCAGTGATAAATGATTTGTTTCTTACAGGCACTCCTGTACTAAAAATTCCAATTTCTCGACTCCTATTCTAGGGATTTTACGGTTTTTTTCAAAAGAGTCTTAAAACGACTCCAAAGAACCCCAAGAGTTATTAATTGCTTCATTTTGACTAATAGGGACCGACATATTTACTGTTCCATCCAGTGATAAATGATTTCTTTCTTACAGGTACTCCTGTACTAAAAATTCCAATTTCTCGACACCTATTCTAGGGATTTTACGGTTTTTTTCAAAAGAGCCTAAAAAGCCTCCAAAGAACCCCAAGAGCCAATAAATGCTTCATTTTGACTAATAGGGACCGATATATTTGCTGTTCCATCCAGTGATAAATGATTTGTTTCTTACAGGCACTCCTGTACTAAAAATCCCAATTTCTCGACTCATATTCTAGGGATTTTACGGTTTTTTTCAAAAGAGTCTTAAAAAGCCTCCAAAGAACCCCAAGAGCCAATAATTGCTTCATTTTGACTAATAGGGACCGATATATTTACTGTTTCATCCAGTGATAAATGATTTGTTTCTTACAGGCACTCCTGTACTAAAAATTCCAATTTCTCGACACCTATTCTAGGGATTTTACGGTTTTTTTCAAAAGAGCCTAAAAAGCCTCCAAAGAACCCCAAGAGCCAATAAATGCTTCATTTTGACTAATAGGGACCGATATATTTGCTGTTCCATGCACTGATAAATGATTTCTTTCTTACAGGCACTCCTGTACTAAAAATCCCAATTTCTCGACTCATATTCTAGGGATTTCACTGTTTTTTTCAAAAGAGCCTAAAAAAGCCTCCAAAGAACCCCAAGAGCCAATAAATGCTTTATTTTGCCAAATAGGGACCGCTATATTTGCTGTTCCATCCAGTGATTAATGATTTGTTTCTTACAGGCACTCCTGTACTAAAAATTCCAATTTCTCGACTCCTATTCTAGGGATTTTACGGTTTTTTTCAAAAGAGCCTTAAAAAGACTCCAAAGAACCCCAAGAGCCATTAATTGCTTAATTTTAACAAATAGGGACCGATATATTTGCTGTTTCATCCAGTGATAAATGATTTGTTTCTTACAGGCACTCCTGTACTAAAAATTCCAATTTCTCGACTCCTATTCTAGGGATTTTACGGTTTTTTTCAAAAGAGCCTTAAAAAGACTCCAAAGAACCCCAAGAGCCATTAATTGCTTCATTTTGACTTATAGGGACCGATATATTTACTGTTCCATGCACTGATAAATGATTTCTTTCTTACAGGCACTCCTGTACTAAAAATCCCAATTTCTCGACTCATATTGTAGGGATTTTACGTTTTTTTTCAAAAGAGTCTTAAAAAGCCTCCAAAGAACCCCAAGAGCCAATAATTGCTTCATTTTGACTAATAGGGACCGATATATTTACTGTTTCATCCAGTGATAAATGATTTGTTTCTTACAGGCACTCCTGTACTAAAAATTCCAATTTCTCGACACCTATTCTAGGGATTTTACGGTTTTTTTCAAAAGAGCCTAAAAAGCCTCCAAAGAACCCCAAGAGCCAATAAATGCTTCATTTTGACTAATAGGGACCGATATATTTGCTGTTCCATCCAGTGATAAATGATTTGTTTTTTACAGGCACTCCTGTACTAAAAATTCCAATTTCTCGACACCTATTCTAGGGATTTTACGGTTTTTTTCAAAAGAGTCTTAAAAAGCCTCCAAAGAACCCCAAGAGCCAATAATTGCTTCATTTTGACTAATAGGGACCGATATATTTACTGTTTCATCCAGTGATAAATGATTTGTTTCTTACAGGCACTCCTGTACTAAAAATTCCAATTTCTCGACACCTATTCTAGGGATTTTACGGTTTTTTTCAAAAGAGCCTAAAAAGCCTCCAAAGAACCCCAAGAGCCAATAAATGCTTCATTTTGACTAATAGGGACCGATATATTTGCTGTTCCATGCACTGATAAATGATTTCTTTCTTACAGGCACTCCTGTACTAAAAATCCCAATTTCTCGACTCATATTCTAGGGATTTCACTGTTTTTTTCAAAAGAGCCTAAAAAAGCCTCCAAAGAACCCCAAGAGCCAATAAATGCTTTATTTTGCCAAATAGGGACCGCTATATTTGCTGTTCCATCCAGTGATTAATGATTTGTTTCTTACAGGCACTCCTGTACTAAAAATTCCAATTTCTCGACTCCTATTCTAGGGATTTTACGGTTTTTTTCAAAAGAGTCTTAAAACGACTCCAAAGAACCCCAAGAGTTATTAATTGCTTCATTTTGACTAATAGGGACCGACATATTTACTGTTCCATCCAGTGATAAATGATTTCTTTCTTACAGGTACTCCTGTACTAAAAATTCCAATTTCTCGACTCCTATTCTAGGGATTTTACGGTTTTTTTCAAAAGAGCCTTAAAAAGACTCCAAAGAACCCCAAGAGCCATTAATTGCTTAATTTTAACAAATAGGGACCGATATATTTGCTGTTTCATCCAGTGATAAATGATTTGTTTCTTACAGGCACTCCTGTACTAAAAATTCCAATTTCTCGACTCCTATTCTAGGGATTTTACGGTTTTTTTCAAAAGAGCCTTAAAAAGACTCCAAAGAACCCCAAGAGCCATTAATTGCTTCATTTTGACTTATAGGGACCGATATATTTACTGTTCCATGCACTGATAAATGATTTCTTTCTTACAGGCACTCCTGTACTAAAAATCCCAATTTCTCGACTCATATTGTAGGGATTTTACGTTTTTTTTCAAAAGAGTCTTAAAAAGCCTCCAAAGAACCCCAAGAGCCAATAATTGCTTCATTTTGACTAATAGGGACCGATATATTTACTGTTTCATCCAGTGATAAATGATTTGTTTCTTACAGGCACTCCTGTACTAAAAATTCCAATTTCTCGACACCTATTCTAGGGATTTTACGGTTTTTTTCAAAAGAGCCTAAAAAGCCTCCAAAGAACCCCAAGAGCCAATAAATGCTTCATTTTGACTAATAGGGACCGATATATTTGCTGTTCCATCCAGTGATAAATGATTTGTTTTTTACAGGCACTCCTGTACTAAAAATTCCAATTTCTCGACACCTATTCTAGGGATTTTACGGTTTTTTTCAAAAGAGTCTTAAAAAGCCTCCAAAGAACCCCAAGAGCCAATAATTGCTTCATTTTGACTAATAGGGACCGATATATTTACTGTTTCATCCAGTGATAAATGATTTGTTTCTTACAGGCACTCCTGTACTAAAAATTCCAATTTCTCGACACCTATTCTAGGGATTTTACGGTTTTTTTCAAAAGAGCCTAAAAAGCCTCCAAAGAACCCCAAGAGCCAATAAATGCTTCATTTTGACTAATAGGGACCGATATATTTGCTGTTCCATGCACTGATAAATGATTTCTTTCTTACAGGCACTCCTGTACTAAAAATCCCAATTTCTCGACTCATATTCTAGGGATTTCACTGTTTTTTTCAAAAGAGCCTAAAAAAGCCTCCAAAGAACCCCAAGAGCCAATAAATGCTTTATTTTGCCAAATAGGGACCGCTATATTTGCTGTTCCATCCAGTGATTAATGATTTGTTTCTTACAGGCACTCCTGTACTAAAAATTCCAATTTCTCGACTCCTATTCTAGGGATTTTACGGTTTTTTTCAAAAGAGTCTTAAAACGACTCCAAAGAACCCCAAGAGTTATTAATTGCTTCATTTTGACTAATAGGGACCGACATATTTACTGTTCCATCCAGTGATAAATGATTTCTTTCTTACAGGTACTCCTGTACTAAAAATTCCAATTTCTCGACACCTATTCTAGGGATTTTACGGTTTTTTTCAAAAGAGCCTAAAAAGCCTCCAAAGAACCCCAAGAGCCAATAAATGCTTCATTTTGACTAATAGGGACCGATATATTTGCTGTTCCATCCAGTGATAAATGATTTGTTTCTTACAGGCACTCCTGTACTAAAAATCCCAATTTCTCGACTCATATTCTAGGGATTTTACGGTTTTTTTCAAAAGAGTCTTAAAAAGCCTCCAAAGAACCCCAAGAGCCAATAATTGCTTCATTTTGACTAATAGGGACCGATATATTTACTGTTTCATCCAGTGATAAATGATTTGTTTCTTACAGGCACTCCTGTACTAAAAATTCCAATTTCTCGACACCTATTCTAGGGATTTTACGGTTTTTTTCAAAAGAGCCTAAAAAGCCTCCAAAGAACCCCAAGAGCCAATAATTGCTTCATTTTGACTAATAGGGACCGATATATTTACTGTTTCATCCAGTGATAAATGATTTGTTTCTTACAGGCACTCCTGTACTAAAAATCCCAATTTCTCGACTCATATTCTAGGGATTTTACGGTTTTTTTCAAAAGAGTCTTAAAAAGCCTCCAAAGAACCCCAAGAGCCAATAATTGCTTCATTTTGACTAATAGGGACCGATATATTTACTGTTTCATCCAGTGATAAATGATTTGTTTCTTACAGGCACTCCTGTACTAAAAATTCCAATTTCTCGACACCTATTCTAGGGATTTTACGGTTTTTTTCAAAAGAGCCTAAAAAGCCTCCAAAGAACCCCAAGAGCCAATAAATGCTTCATTTTGACTAATAGGGACCGATATATTTGCTGTTCCATGCACTGATAAATGATTTCTTTCTTACAGGCACTCCTGTACTAAAAATCCCAATTTCTCGACTCATATTCTAGGGATTTCACTGTTTTTTTCAAAAGAGCCTAAAAAAGCCTCCAAAGAACCCCAAGAGCCAATAAATGCTTTATTTTGCCAAATAGGGACCGCTATATTTGCTGTTCCATCCAGTGATTAATGATTTGTTTCTTACAGGCACTCCTGTACTAAAAATTCCAATTTCTCGACTCCTATTCTAGGGATTTTACGGTTTTTTTCAAAAGAGCCTTAAAAAGACTCCAAAGAACCCCAAGAGCCATTAATTGCTTAATTTTAACAAATAGGGACCGATATATTTGCTGTTTCATCCAGTGATAAATGATTTGTTTCTTACAGGCACTCCTGTACTAAAAATCCCAATTTCTCGACACCTATTCTAGGGATTTTACTGTTTTTTTCAAAAGAGCCTAAAAAAGCCTCCAAAGAACCCCAAGAACCATTAATTGTTTTATTTTGACTAATAGGGACCGATACTTTTAGTGTTTCATCCAGTGATAAATGATTTATTTCTTACAGGCACTCCTCTACTTAAAATTCCAATTTCTAGACTCCTATTGTAGGGATTTTACTGTTTTTTTCAAAAGAGCCTAAAAAAGCCTATAAAGAACCCCAAGAGCCAATATTTGCTTTATTTTGACTAATAGGGACCGATATATTTGCTGTTCCATCCAGTGATAAATGATTTGTTTCTTACAGGCACTCCTGTACTAAAAATTCCAATTTCTCGACTCCTATTGTAGGGATTTTACTGTTTTTTTCAAAAGAGCCTAAAAAGCCTCCAAAGAACCCCAAGAGCCAATAAATGCTTTATTTTGACTAATAGGGACCGATATATTTACTGTTTCATCCAGTGATAAATGATTTGTTTCTTACAGGCACTCCTGTACTAAAAATTCCAATTTCTCGACTCCTATTTTAGGGATTTCACTGTTTTTTTCAAAAGAGCCTAAAAAAGCCTCCAAAGAACCCCAAGAGCCAATAAATGCTTCATTTTGACTAATAGGGACCGAAATATTTGCTGTTTCATCCAGTGATAAATGATTTGTTTCTTACAGGCACTCCTGTACTAAAAATTCCAATTTCTCGACTCCTATTTTAGGGATTTCACTGTTTTTTTCAAAAGAGCCTAAAAAAGCCTGCAAAGAACCCCAAGAGCCAATAAATGCTTCATTTTGACTAATAGGGACCGAAATATTTGCTGTTTCATCCAGTGATAAATGATTTGTTTCTTACAGGCACTCCTGTACTAAAAATTCCAATTTCTCGACTCCTATTTTAGGGATTTCACTGTTTTTTTCAAAAGAGCCTAAAAAAGCCTCCAAAGAACCCCAAGAGCCAATAAATGCTTCATTTTGACTAATAGGGACCGAAATATTTGCTGTTTCATCCAGTGATAAATGATTTGTTTCTTACAGGCACTCCTGTACTAAAAATTCCAATTTCTCGACTCCTATTTTAGGGATTTCACTGTTTTTTTCAAAAGAGCCTAAAAAAGCCTCCAAAGAACCCCAAGAGCCAATAAATGCTTCATTTTGACTAATAGGGACCGAAATATTTGCTGTTCCATCCAGTGATAAATGATTTGTTTCTTACAGGCAGTCCTGTACAAAAAAATTCCAATTTCTCGACTCCTATTTTAGGGATTTTTACGGTTTTTTTCAAAAGAGCCTAAAAAGCCTCCAAAGAACCCCAAGAGCCAATAAATGCTTCATTTTGACTAATAGGGACCGAAATATTTGCTGTTCCATCCAGTGATAAATGATTTGTTTCTTACAGGCACTCCTGTACAAAAAAATTCCAATTTCTCGACTCCTATTTTAGGGATTTCACTGTTTTTTTCAAAAGAGCCTAAAAAAGCCTCCAAAGAACCCCAAGAGCCATTAATTGCTTCATTTTGTCAAATAGAGACCGCTATATTTACTGTTTCATCCAGTGATAAATGATTTGTTTCTTACAGGCACTCCTCTACTAAAAATTCCAATTTCTAGACTCCTATTGTAGGGATTTTACGGTTTTTTTCAAAAGAGCCTAAAAAGCCTCCAAAGAACCCCAAGAGCCAATAAATGCTTCATTTTGACTAATAGGGACCGACATATTTGCTGTTCCATCCAGTGATAAATGATTTGTTTCTTGCAGGCACTCCTGTACTAAAAATTCCAATTTCTCGACTCCTATTGTAGGGATTTTACGGTTTTTTTCAAAAGAGTCTTAAAACGACTCCAAAGAACCCCAAGAGTTATTAATTGCTTCATTTTGACTAATAGGGACCGACATATTTACTGTTCCATCCAGTGATAAATGATTTCTTTCTTACAGGTACTCCTGTACTAAAAATTCCAATTTCTCGACTCCTATTTTAGGGATTTTACGGTTTTTTTCAAAAGAGCCTAAAAAGCCTCCAAAGAACCCCAAGAGCCAATAAATGCTTCATTTTGACTAATAGGGACCGAAATATTTGCTGTTCCATCCAGTGATAAATGATTTGTTTCTTACAGGCACTCCTGTACAAAAAAATTCCAATTTCTCGACTCCTATTTTAGGGATTTCACTGTTTTTTTCAAAAGAGCCTAAAAAAGCCTCCAAAGAACCCCAAGAGCCATTAATTGCTTCATTTTGTCAAATAGAGACCGCTATATTTACTGTTTCATCCAGTGATAAATGATTTGTTTCTTACAGGCACTCCTGTACTAAAAATTCCAATTTCTCGACACCTATTCTAGGGATTTTACGGTTTTTTTCAAAAGAGCCTAAAAAGCCTCCAAAGAACCCCAAGAGACTCTCACGAGATGTG